>NW_012267225.1:22012597-22037855 GCF_000151885.1 Dipodomys ordii
AAAAAGCTGGAAGTGGTGCTGTGGCTGAAGTGGCAGAGCGCTAGCCTTGAGCGGAGGAGCTGAGGGACAGCGCCCAGGCCTAGAGTTCAGGCCCCACGACCGGACCCACCCCCTCCCCCCCATAAGAAGTGAGTCAGAATAGCTCTTCTAATAACAGACAGATAACACTGAGCATCCTCCTGCCATAGAAAGCACCTTGATCTTCCCTCATTTTCCTGACATCATCAATTAACAGAACAATTCTTCTGAGGTTAGAGCGTAAAAAAAGCAACAGCTAAACACTGATGGGAATTTACGTTGCAGTAATTGAGGAAGAGAAATAACTGGTGTGTTTCTCTCTAGCAAGGCCAATGCCAATAAAACTACCCTAGAGGAAGTAGGAAACTGAGCGTCAACACTGCTCATTCCTTCTGCCTTCTGTCAGTCTCCTGACAGATTTGTGAAGTCTAGAAAATTTCTCCGAAATCACACAGAACAAAAAGCATACCAGCACCACCAGCTGGGATGATTGTAGTCTGGTTTCCGAATGTCTGAAGAGCAACTTGTTTGACCATCCCAGAATGGGAACGGGATACGATGATTCGTGGGATCTTCTCATTGTAGGAAGAACGTGCTTTCACATTTGAACCACCATCTACCATCGCCCAAGCTGAAAAGCAAATGGGAACAAAAAGCAAATAGTCACTCATTAATAGCACTGAAGATTTTAACTTTCAACCCATTATCCTCAATCCACTTACGTATTATACATATTACTCTATACACTATGCTCTTTGGAGGGACTGAAAAGAAGTCACTCTATACATTTTTTTTCCGGAGAATTTTTATATTTTTTAAGTACAAAAGTTGTTTATTTATGTATTCATTTATTTATGTTTGTGCTAGTACTGGGGCTTGAATTCAGGACCTAGACAGTGTCCCTTGGCTTTTGTACTCAAGACTAGTGCTCTACCACAGCTCTACTTCTGGCTTTTCTGGTGGTTAGTTGGAGATAGGAGTTTCATCTCTCCTGCCCAGGCTGGGTTTGAATCATGATCCTCAGATCGCAGCTTCATGAGTAGCTAAGAATACAGGAGTGAACTTCTAACACCTGGCTGAAAGTTTATTTTTAACAGCAAAACAGCATAGGCTTTAATTAAGGGGACTGAAGTTTGAGGCCAGTCTGGGCAACAAGATTCCATCTCAACCAATAATCTCAATATAGAGTAGACATCTTCCATCTAGCTACATCAAAGTATAAATAGAAGGACCTTAGTCTAGGCAAAAACAGAAGGCCCTATCTAACAAGTAACTTAAGCAAAAACAGGTGGGGAGATAGCTCAAGTAGAGAATACCTGGCGTGGCAAGCACAAGGTCCTAAGCTCAAACCTTCAGTACCACCCACCCCCCAAAAGGTCAGTCATATATTAAGACAAAGCTTTAAAAAGGAGGGAAAGTGTACTCAGGCATAGTCAGAGAAAATGGCTATTATTTGACTTGAGAACGGCTGTGTTTCAGAGCTCCCCTGGGGTACAAGCTAAGCCTCTTCTGGGACTGCACCACAACCCAACTTCTCCCTACTCTATGAAGTTTCTTTTTCTCCTTTATAAAAATTTGATCCCAACCAACTCCTACTAAATATCCTACTTGCTGATGCCAACTCAAAGTCTTATTCTAGGGAAGCCTCGCCTATAATGTAAGCATAACTTCCTTGGATATTTCAAATTTTAAGACATATTTTTCTCCTGTAAGTATTTCCACTTCTAATGTATTCATGATTTCATTTATTTACATATTGATTAGCTTTCCTAAGTGGCTTTATAAACAGAAAATAGTTAAAGAAGTATGCTAGTTAGGTTCACCTGTCTGTTTTGCCAAGAAGTATAAAAAAGAAAACAAGTTAGATTTCAAACCAGAACAGCATTTTAAAGGGGTGAGGGTGGAGACCCCAGATATAGCTTGGTAAGTTTTTCTTGGTTTGGAAATGTTTCTCACTGAGTATTAAACTATGGAAGAGAGCAAACTTACTCAGAATTAAGATCATTGTCCTAGCATTCACTCACTGTAGGGTGAAATATAGTCCACCATGGCTAGCAACAAAAGCAGCTGCATCATTAACTTACTCCTGGCTGCAGGAAAAAAAAAAATCAAAAATATTAACAGTCTTGGTTTCTAAATTCCTTAAGGATGATAGCAGCCTCTTAGCTCTTTTCCTGTCACCTTCTAAAAACCATACACAGCCACAAAGACAGCAGATATAAATACCCATAGTCTGCACATATATAGTAAGTAGGACAACACTGAAAGTCACAAACACAAATATATGAACTAGCAAGAAAATGACTGCGGAGTCAGCAGAGAGCTGGATATGACCATGCTGTGGGAATTACAGAAGGAGCTTCACAGAGATGCTAAGAGGCTACAGACTTTCAGTGGTGGTAGAATTCAGAAAATAAGGGCTAGGATTCCTTTTGAGAAGAAAAGGCCCATTTAAAATGGAAACTACTGAAAGCAGGCCTACAATTTGACTTAACAAAGCACTGTGAAGAAAAGGCCTGGAGAAGACACAGAGCCAGAATATAATCCTGAGAACACTGCAGGGAAGGGGAGGGATGACCATAAAAGACATCTTTGGTGATGAAATTATTGCTAAAGAAAGGCTTCAAGAAAAGACTTCCTGGGGTTGGGAAGGTGGTTGGTTCGGTGGTAGAGTAACTGCCTTGCATGCATGAGGCTCTGGGTTAGATTCCTCAGCACCACATAGCAGAAAAAAAGCCAGAAATGGTGCTGTGGTTCAAGTGGTAGAGTGCTAGCCTTGAGCTGAAGAGCTGAGGGACAGTGCCCAGTTCCAAAGCTCAGATCCCACAACCGACCAAAAGAAAAAAAAAAAAACCACAAAGACTTCCTGAAACATTAAACACACAAAACAAAAATTGATAATAAAGCCTTCCCTATACTAACAGAAAAGCAAGCTCCTAATCTGAGAATGATCAAACTCCCAACTAGCCATTATTTGCTCATCAGTCCCACAGTATCTGGCCCAAACTTTGAAAAAGAAATATGAAACTGCATATGTGTATTTGTGTGTACATGTGTATATGAAGATACACATATATACAAACAATGCAGATTATAACTTTTCAAGCTTCTTGAAAATTTTCATAAAAGAGAGGAAAAGTATTCAACAACCTAAGTGGAAACAAAAGCAAGCAACAGATGAAAGAAATACCAGTAAGAAAAATAAAAGTAATGATTCAGAAAAGTTGGGCAGACAATAAAAAGATGTGAAATGAAGTCATGTCACATAGGAAAGAAACAACAAACAAAAAAGGGACAAAATCATTGCAGACCTATCAGTAAATCACAAAATACACGGAAAACAGAATTGTTCAAAAGTTTAGCAAACAACTGGAAACCCAAAGGGAATTTAACCAAGTAGATAAAATGAACTCCAGGGAAAGGGACAGAGAAGGATATTAGTAAAAGTCAACACTGAGTATCTAAAGAAGGATAAATTAATACAAGAAATCTGTCTAAATGATTTAAGAAAAATAGCTAAGGGCCTAAAAATCCCTATTGATAAGCATATTGAATAGCTTGGAATCTACACAGAGTACTGATTCTGAAACATCAGTTAAATCTTAGATTTTTAGAAATAAAGTTCTTTTGTATGTAGTCCAAGCAAAAATATTAAGCCACTTACAAAGGAAAGAAAATTAGAGTGTAATGAGTCTTTTAGTCAGTGAGATTCAACTCATAAAGATCCACATTCAGTTCAAGAGTTACTACATGCTTTAGTCAAGAAAAAAAAAAGGTGCATAATGAATTGAATAGAGTCCTACTAAAATCCTGGACAATCTGGGACTGTCAGAATGTGGTCTCATTTGTAACTAGGGTCCTTGCAAATGTAATTGTTTAAGGTGATGCTGAATTAGGATTGGCCCTAAATCCAAAGATTGATGGTTTTAAGGAGAGAAGATGGAGAAGATCACTAGATGAAAACAGGCAGGGTAAAGTAGTACAGCTTGTTACAAAGACCTAGGAATGGCAAGACTATCTATAACCACCAAAAAGCAAGATAAAAAGCAGGTTGGCTATTCCTCCTAAGCCTGCAGAGAAGTATAGTCCTTTTGTCTTTTTTTTTCTTAATATCAACTTATGGCATCTGGAACTTCCAGAGTATGTTTCTATTGTTTTACACCACTCAACTTGTTACTGCAGCTCCCTGATGCTACTACAATTAGTCAAACTTTCAAATAGCAAGGCTATGGAAAATGGTTTTTAAAGTATACTTTTCAACTAATATTTCACTCATGGGCCAGCTCTTCTGAAGTAATTTGTGAAGAGCACCTAACCAAGAGCTGACTGTAAAACTCTTCATAAATGCATCGTTAGCTAGCCTAGCATGAATATGACGATCTAAAAGTACACTAAAGAATAAGAGAATGAAAATAAAGGTGTGTAAATGTACTCTCACAGCTGACTGCAGAGTCGAAGGGTATCAGTTAAATGTGATTGGCTGAACAGCAGAGTTTAAAGTAACCAGCCAAACACATACAAGAAAGAAGTCAAAAAATTCAATTCTTTCACAAATGTTCAACCATTTTTACAAAGGGTGAACTTACAATACTCTACCGCTAGAGGTCAGCATTGTGTAAATGGATAAAAACAGCATATCTGTTGACACTAGAGATAAGAATTTAGGTAAAAATTTTCGAATTCAGTGATGTTAAATCCTATATAAATGTTAAATCCTATTTTAAAAAAACCTATATAAGGGTGTCCCTTATTGGAACACGTTTTTTTTTAAAGAATAATAGGTGCGTAAACATAAATGACTACTAGTAGGTAACTGGAAAGGTTAGAATGCATTGTTCTGTTTTGTTTTTAGAATGCATTTACGAGCAAGATATGCTTAAAAAAAGCATAGCAAGAAATAAAAAATGGTTGGTATTTTCATACACAGACTTCTGACAATGTAATTTATTTTTAATAGCTACATATTTCCACTGAGTGAATGTACAATTACTTAAGTATTTACATATTACTTCTCTAAAATACTATTCAAGTATTTCTTGTTTCTAGGGATTTCAAACTCAAGGAATTATAATCAGGTGATAAGAATATTTTTGTGGTGCTGCAGATGAAGCCCAGAGTCCCATGAACACTAGGTAAGTGCTTAAGCAATAAGCTATACTCCAGACTATGTGGTAAGAATTTTAATCAACTCTATTATAACTGTTGCCAGCAATCTGTAGTTCTCATTATAGCCAAGAATAGCTAAATATGATAAATACTGAATACTTCATTCAGTATCACTACCCTGCCAAGATCAATACACAGTAACATTCCCAACAAAAGCCACAGAGTAAACCTTCCTCCAGGAATGGGAGGTCATAGGTTGGATTCTTTCAGCAAACCTGATGACTGGCATGCACTATTATGCTTCAGCACACTGGACTTGTAAGCTGTATCATACAAGAATGTGGCATTCTATTGCTAGTTCATAAAGACACTTAAAAACAATCTCTTCTTGTTAGACTTTTGGCTTATTTGGGGTAAGCTTTTGGCAAATGAAGCCTATGCAATGAAGGTTTTGAAAATGGCCACTTATCTCTATTCTTTCTCCTAAAATAGATAGGGAAACCAAAACCCAAAATGTAAATCTATTTGCTTATCTAGTATCATTTTCTTCCTTGTTTCCTTTATTAAGGTTCCAATTTTCTTTGTGAAATCAGCTCTGTTTCTAGCTAAGGGTAATATCTGACATTCAGTCAATGAAACAGACCAGAGATTTAATGAATAGAGTTTAATGTTATCTTTCTCTAACACAAACATTATCTAGGATTTGTTCCTTTTGTTTCCCCTTCTTGAGGAAAAGAACCAGGAAAGGGCTAAGACTTACCTTGTAGTATACAAATAACAAAAAAACCTACTGCAGAAAAAAAAAAAAGCAACGAGAGGAGTTATTTCTTATCTGTGGTTTTGGTCCCCCTGTTAGGTGAGAAAACTCCCTTATTTATTGAAGCACTGTAATCAGATTTATGTGCAATGCCATCTGACATGGGTTAGTATCAAAAGAATGGTTTCAAAGACTCAAATTCTGTGCTTAACAAATATAAACTTGTTTGTTTTTAAGAGTCATGAAAACCTCCATTTTATATCCCTTCCAGTTATTTTGAGACTATAAAAATGTTTTTCAATATACTTTTATAAACTGTAAAAATAATAAATAGCTTGGCACCAGGAGCTCACACCTATAATTGTAGCTACTCAGGAGGCTGAGATTTGAGAATTGCAGCCAGGCTGGACAGGAAAGCCTGTGAAACTCTTACCTCCAAGAAACTATCAAAAAAAAAAAAAAAAAAAAGCCAGAAGTGGAGCTGTTCCTCAAGTGGGAAAGCACTAGCCATGAACAAAAAAAAACCCAGCAACAATAGCCAGGTCCTGAGTTAAAGCTCCAGGACTGGCCAATAAGAAGAAAGAAGAGGAAGAGAAGGAGGAAGAGAAGGCAAAGAGGACAAAGAAGGAGAACGAGAAGGAAGAGAAGGAGGAGGAAGCAGCAGCAGCAGTTGCTGCAGCCTAAGTAATTGCTACTAACCAAGTGTTAGTTCTTCTAGAAATATTTTGATCTACATGGTTTTCATAAAAGGTTAAACCTATTTTCTTATCTGTAACATAATAAATGAAGTCTCCCTTTATCACGTACTTATCAAAAAGTTCAAATAAAATAACATTAATTACAAATTGTTATTAAACAATTGTTAAGGCTTATATAGTCAAAACAAATATGTAAGTAATGATCTATTACTGATTTGCATAAAATTCCTGGCATTGCCTCTGTCATTAATGTAACTGAATGCTCTGATGGAATGTATTAAATTTGAGTCTATTTCCTCATCTGTGAGAATACTAAGTACACAGTGTAAGTTGTACTTAATAGCCATTTCTTCATTGTCCTTGAATGACAGATACACTTGGGTAGCCACTAAGACTGCATTTCTTACTTAGCTTTCCTTGTAACAAAACTCTTACCTATGTCTTACCAGCAGGACATGAGCAATGTGATTGGATATGAGAAGTCAAGTGTACAACATATAGGTCAAACCTTTTGTGGAAAATTACTTCCATTTTTACCCTCTCCACTGGTGTGTACGGATGAGGTGGTGAGCCACTTTCAAACACACTAAGGATGGCAACAAGTGTCAGGAGAATGTGATAGGTGATTGTTGGTTGTCCACTTGACTAAACTACAAGATACCTAGGGAATCAGCAGACACACTTCTGAATGTTTCTGTGAGAGTATTTCCAGTGAATTGTAGGGGACCAAATAGGAGGAAAGACCTGCTTTAAATATGCTACACACACACACACAAACACACACACACACACACACACACACGCACACACGCACACTCAGAGAATCTTGCTAACACAGGGAGCAAAAGCAGCAGGAAGGACCGGCCAGTGTTCAGAGAAGAGAGAAATAAAACTACCTGTCCAGAGAAGAGAAAAATAAAACTATTTTGTTCAACTTCTATACATTTTTACATATATCACTTCAGCCTAAATTAACAGCTTAAATTGTTTCCTAACAAATTCAATGAGCATTACAGGTAATATGTAAAATTAGTATCTTAAGGAATATCAGAACACTAATGCCACAAACCTTTAATAGCTGATATCTCTGAGAACTATCTAAATTATGAAAAGAGATACAGATATGACAAAGTAAGTATGATTCTGAAATACAGAGCCAACACTCAAATACATGTTAGCCTGTCTCAGTGCAGCTAAAATTTGGAATCCTGGTCATTTGGCAAAGTGAATAAATAACTCCAATATAATCAGTTACATACTCTTGGGACAGCAGTATAAGATGTCCAATGAATTAGTTCTCTAGGACTACTATAATATGTTACCATAAACTCAGCAGCTTACAACAAAAGAAGTTTATCTAAAAATCTAAAACCAAGATGTTAATGAATAGGGTTAGTTCCTAATTCCTAGAGGCTCTGAGGGTAAATCTGTTCCATACCCTTTCCTCTCTTCCTTTTGGTAGCAGACAATCCTCAGCTTCTTCAAGGCTTTACTCTGGTGTCTGTCTCTAACTTCATACGATGTTAACCAATGTGTGTATACATTCTATTACTTATATAGACACTATCATTGGTTTAAAGTCCTACTCTTTTTTTCTTAATTTTTTTTATTTATTGTGAAAATACCGTATACAGAGGGGTTGCAATTACATGAGCAAGGTAATGAGTATATTTCTTATCAAGCATTGTTGTGGCCTCCTCCTTTGTCCTCCCCCCCACCTCTCACCGTGCAAAGTTGTAAAGTTCGTTTTTCGATATAACGTCTTGTACACCTCATTGTTGCATTGAGTCCACCTGTATCCCTATTTAAACAATTTGTTTTTTCCCTTCCCTTCCACAAATTATACCAACATCAAATACAGTGAAAACAGATGTTAAAGTCCTACTCTTAAATATAATCTCATGACACCAAAGTTTGTACGTTATTATGGGCTGAATTGGTTCCCCTGATAGTATAATGGAGTTCTAACCTCTAGCACCTCAGAATCTGTAATTACCTGGACATAGAATTGCTGAGACATAACAAGTTAGATGAGGCCACACTGACTTATATTCCCTTAGTCCAACAGGACTGGTTTAATTATTAGGAGAGAAGAAACACAGACATACACAAAGAGGGCTACACGATAAAGGAAACACAGGTTGGAGTTATGTATTTATAAGGCAAGAATTCTATGGATTTCTGGCAAACTACCAGACACTAAGAGAAAAACATGAAAGTACAGTGCTTTACAGGCAATGTCTCTGCCAACACCTTGACTTTGGACTTCTATCCTTTAGTACTGTAAGAACTACAATGCTATTCTTCAAGATACAGTTTATGGTTTTTCATTACAGTAGCCCTAGGCTACTATAAAGTGGACATAAATTTAAAGACTTTATGTAATCCAGTATAATTTGCCACTAGGGCTCTTGGTACAGCGCAACTGTTACCATAAGAATCTTGTTATCTCAGGTAAGAATAGAGCCAAAGATCCATAACCTTTGCCCTGTGTTACTGATGAGAGTTACTAACTGAATGTATGACAATTCCCTTTAGGATGTCTGCAACGACACTGAGGCCAATACCACTCTTCTATTGAGAACCAGTGTGGTCATGTTCAACTTGCAACCAGTCCATACTATTACTGCTGCCTGGAAGACCACAGCTAGCCTCTCTGGCTAACTAATAGCTAGTATATGTCTATAGTGATAGCAGAATATTGTCTGTGTACAAGAGCTCAAATGCATGATCTTCCGATCTTCCATACACTCTTATGCCCAAAATAACTCTCACTGATGGGCCCAGACATCCTTGGGAATAAAAATTGTTTAGGAAGCCATATTTTGTCATGTATTATCAGTACCAACTATAAAATATTCACTGTATCCAATGAAGTGGTATGAAAAAGTAGGGGACCATCTTCAATAATTGCTGAGTTAGCTATAGGTGAGATTCTAACATGATGGCAAATACTACAGTCAACAGTTCAGTAACATTAACTCTTGAAAACTTTCATACGTGTCATACCTGTATACTCAGAAAATGGCTTATGAATAACTCCTAGAACAGGTTTACCATTTACAGCCACGCACACCATAGTGGTGACATACTTTCGAAGATCCTCTGTGAAAAAACACATACACAAAATTATCTAAGTACTGCACATAAATTCAAGATATATGACACTTTATTATAAATTCATACATAAGAAATACTTTTCAAAGATAACAATCTTCCAAAAGCAAACAGAGTCCAGGGATGAGAGCCAGATACAGGGACTAAAAAGAGATCATTTGGGTTACATCCTTAACCCACAGTTTTATTAGTTATATATTTTTGGTCAAATTACTTAAATTCAGTTTTTTCATCTACATACACAATACAGACAATAAAACACATTACTCATGTTTATACATCAAAATAACTTTTAATTTTATGATTTAATTTAAAAATCAAGTTAGGCAGGTACAACATTCATCATGTAGAGATGCACTCACTAAATGTTATGTGATCAATCAAGTTCAGTTTAAAAAAAACTTCTTGTAAAAAAACTTATTCCTATTAGCTATTCATGTAAAATATTATAATTTCATATATTATATGGATAATTTACACACATATACATATATATATATATACAAACACATACATGTATATAGGCTTAAAGTGGTAGAGCCTAGCTTTGAGCAAAATAACTCAGTGATAGCGCCCAGGCCCTGAGTTTAAACCCCATGACAGACAAAAAAAAAAAAAAAACGATGTTCCTTTACTGATTCTGAGCTACTGTCACTATATTTTGGGGCAAACAAAACAAGGCTCAAATCTCAATCTAGGTCCAATAGTTGTTTTTTGTTGTTGTTGCTGTTAGTCATGGGGCTTGAACTCTTCAGCTCAAGGTGAGTGATCTACCTCTTGAGCCACAGTGCCACTTTCAGGTTTCTGAGTGGCTTACTGGAGATAAGAGTCTCACGGAATTTCCTGCCCAGGCTGGCTTTGAACCAGGATCCTCAGATCTCAGCCTCCTGAATAGCTAGGTTTACAGGCATGAGCCACTGACTCCTGACCAACCTAGCTTTCCTGTCTTAAAATCTAATTGGAAAAAAATCTCAGTTTAGCCAAATCACTCTCCCTAGATACATTATATAAAGTATACTAGTAATATGCACTATATATAGTGTATATATAGTGCATATTACTAGTATACTTGTCTCATATATATATATAAAAATATATACATGCATATAGTGTATATTACCTGTATATTCCTGTGTAGCATCAAGTGGATCAATCCAGACAGTAACACTCTCAGCTGGTACCTCTTTAGGAGTAGTTATTTCCTTCAGGATATCCTCAGGAATCTTATGATCCCATAAGATAACCTCCTTATCAGTTGCATCCACATGTTCCTCAGTGTTTATCTGCACCAAAAATTGTGAACAGTTGAAAAATGAGAAAAACAGAAAATATGAAAGAAGAAATGTTAGCCAGAAATAACAGAAACAAATTCTTAATTTTATTTCAGAGCACTCACTGTAAAATAAAAATATATAAAAATAAAATTCCAGTGGCGTTTGTCTTTAAATACTTTCCGTCAATATTCAAGTTCAATTTTTTGTTTAATAGAGAGAATTCAAATGCAGACAAAATGAAACTGAGCATCAAAGAAGGAAGGAATTTAAAGCTTAGTGGTGGTTTATTGAGGAAAAAAAAAAATATATATATATAAAGGTTGGGCGTGGTAGCACCACCTCTAATCCTGGCACTTTAGAGGCGGAGGCAGGCAGAGCACAAGTTCCAGGTCAGCAGGCTATATAGCAAGACCCTGTCTCCAAACAACTAAAAACAAACAATTAAAAACAAGCAAAATAAAATATTTAAGGTTCTAAAATAGGAAAATAGTTACTGTTTTGGAATACTGAATATAACTGTAGTTAAGAGAGTCAAAGAAGTCTTAAAAGGAGCAAAGCGACATGTACTTTACAAAAAGCAATGTAACTTAAAAATAGAAAATTACAAATGGTAAAGGGAAAAAATACTCTAGGAAAGTGATTATACCTTTAGCACATAAGAAAAAGCAAATCTAGAAAATTGAAGGTTATAATAAGCTATATTATAAAATAAAAAGTTGAAATAAGCAATCAAATAGATATAAAAATGGTATTGTTTATACAGCAAGGACATTTCACAGGATAATGAGGTAAAGTCAAATTTTTTGTTTTATATAGCAGGAGACAAAAATTAAGACAAAATAAATGGTTTATTTATGGATATGTAAAAGTGCAGAGTATATGAATATATATATATTCTATTAAGAATGCAAACATTAGAGATTTCTTTAAACTGAGTTACGGGGCTGAGAAGGTGGCTCAGTGGTAAAGTGCTTGCCTTGCATGCATGAGGCCCTGGGTTCGATTCCTCAGCACCACATAAGCAGAAAAAGCAGGAAGTGGTGCTGTGGCTCAAGTGGTAGAGCGACAGCCTTGATCTGAAGAGTTGAGGGACAGCACACAGGCCCAGAGCTCAGGCCCCACAACCGACAAAAAACAGTAACAAAAACAAAAAACCAAAAAACTGAGTTACTTCTCAACCTTGATATAATGGACAATTTCAACTGGGTAATTTATTGTTGAGGTATTGTAAGCCAAGCCCAAAGAAACATGTGTCCCATGGTTTCCCTTATTTGCAATATCTAGTATATGTATGAGTCGAGCAGAAAAGGTCAGATAAGGTGATGTTAGGAAAATGAACCCTAAGATATGTATTTAAATGTTTTTTTTCTTTCATGCATTTGTTTCTAACGCATTTATAAGATTATTTCTTTGTTGCTTTGTATGTCCCTCCCCCACAGTATAACCCCTGCTTTCACTGTATTTGATGTCGGTATAATCTGTTGAGGGGAAGGGGAAAAACAAGTCGTTTAAATAAGGATACAGGTGGACCCGTTGCAGCAATGAGAAGTACAAGTTGTCATGTCGAAAACGAACTTTACAACTTTGGTGGGGTGGGGGGGAGGATTGGGTGGGGGGGTGAGGGGGAGGCTGGGAAGGGATGGGAAGGGTAAACAAAGGAGGAGGCTACAATGCTTTATAAGAAATGTACTCACTATCTTGCCCACGTAATTGTAACCCCTCTGTACAGTATTTTCACAATAAAAAAAATGTTTAAAAGAATTCCTGGCTAAATGTCAATAGAATCTAATAGATACTAACAACACCATCCCTAATTTTTTTAAAGAACTTTGCAGGGTGCTGGAGTTTTGGACTGTACACCTTGTGCTTGCTAGGCAGATACTCAACCACTTGAGCCATCCCCCAATCCCTTTACTTTGTGGATAAGGTCTCATTATTTTTGCCCAGAGGCCATCTATGGACCTCAATCCTCCAATCTTTGTTTTTTTTTTGTTTTTTCCACCATTTGAGCCACAGCATCACTTCTGGCTTTTTCTCAATGGTTTATTGGAGATAATTGTCACTAAGAACCTATTCTTGTCCAGATTGGCTTTGAATCATGATCCTCAGATCTCAGCCTCCTGAATAACTAGGAATCTCTGTCTCTTAAGTAACTGGAATTATAAATGTGTCCTACTATGCCTTGCCCCATCCCTTAGTTTTGACAACCAAACATATCTTGACATTGTCAAGTATGTCCCTGCTCTGTCTTTTGTACAGAACACTGCTAAGTAATAAGCTTATTGGTACATAGTCTCATTGGTAAGTTAATGAGTTTTCAAAGTGTTTAGAACTCGATTTACCTTTAGAAATTACAATATACCCAGTGTAGCAAATCTAATAATTTATTACATTTTAATAGTTAATAAAAACCTGTCAAGCTGGCACCGGTGGCTCATACCTGTAATCCTAGCTACTCAGGAGGCTGAGATCTAAGGATCACAGTTCAAAACCAGCCCGGGCAGGGAAGTCTATGAGATTCTATCTCCAATAAACCACTAGAAAACCGGAAGTGGGGCTATGGCTCAAGCAGTAGAGCCTCAAGCAGTAGAGCGTTTGCCTTGAGCCGAAGAGCGCAGGGACAGCGCCCAAGCCCAGAGTTCAAGCCCTACGACTGACAAAAAACAAAACCTGTCATTCCTATTTCAAATACTGGCTCCATTAAAAGATTTTCTTTTTTCTTTAATTATAAGATACACACATAAGAAAAATGCTCCTCAAAAGATTTCAGTTAAGGGCTAACATTTGAAGGAAGAAAGCTGTTGGGGTCTTGTACTTTCTGACAAGATCTTTTTCTAGATTTTTCTTTTTTCTTTTTGTTGGTCCTAGGTCTTGAATTCTGAGCCTGAGGGCTGTCCCTCAGCTCTTCAGCTCAAGGTAAGCGCTCTACCACTTGAACCACAGTGCCACTTCTCGCTTTTTTTGTTTATGTGGTGCTGAGGAACTGAGCCCAGGGACTCATGTATGCAAGGTGAGCACTGTACCACTGAGCCACCTTCCCAGCCCCTAGGTCTTTCTTTTTAATACTGCACGATGCCATACTGTGCCAGAGTGATTACAGCACTAAGAACACAGTAGGGCACTAAGAGCATAAAACTCAGCAGCTACTAGCAGTAACTGGAAGATTTCAACTGGTCACTGAAGAGCTTAGAAATAGTAGTATTCCATAAATATTAAGTCACAAAATATTTCTTAATACTGAACCCAAGTATTTGTTAACTCAGTAACTATTTATTGACTGATAACTATATAAGTAAATATCTATTAACTGATAAATGGATAACTATATTATGATATATCCATTAGGTCATTCAGCCATAAATGAAGGACTGAAATTAGTAGAGATGAAGTACTGAGTCCTGAAGGAACACTGATGAACCTCTGCTTTCTAAAAGAAGTCAGGTACAAGATACTAAATACTTATCTGGTCATATGTACAAAGCTTTTGACCTTTTCTGCTTGTCCTAGACATATACTAGTTATTGCAAATAAGGGAAACCATGGGACCTATGTTTCTTTGGGCCTGGCTTACTTCACTTAATATAAGATGATGTTAAGTGAAATGAACTCCAAGACAGGGACATAAGTAATTTTTTTTCTTGCTATTGTTTTTAACGTACTTATGAGGTACTATGTGATTTTTCTGTTTCCTTTGTATGTTCTTTCCCCATGGTATCAACCCTGTTTTCACTGTATTTGATTCGGGTGCACTGCATCTTGTATACACATTTTTCTAATTTGGGGAGGGGAAGGGAAAAAACAAACTGCTTAAATAGGGATATGGGTTGACCCATTTTAACCATGAGATGTAAAAGACACTATGTTGAAAATGAACTTTACAACTTGTGGGAGGGAGGGAAGGAGGTGCTGGAGAAGTGGGGAGGTGGGGAGGGAAGGGATGGTAGGGGAAAAACAAAGGAGGAGGTAACAATGCTTGATAGGAAATGTACTCATTACCTTACTCATGTAACTGTACCCCCTCTGTACATTATTTTTACAATAAAAAATATTAAAAAGATACTAAATACTTACTATATGATTCTACTAATGACAAAAGTAGGTATGGATATAAAGGCAGATAGCAGATTAGTAGCTGTCTGGGGAAAGGATTAATAAGAAAGATTAATAGTGAGTGGGTGGGCACAAGGATATTACTAAAGTGATGAAGTATTCTAAAACTTACCAATGATGACAGTTGTGTGATTTGTCAAATCTAGTAAAAATTACTAAATTATAGACAGCAAATTATATGATATATTGACTTTTCCTACAATAAAGAAGAGAAGAAAGAGGAGGAACAAGAAGACAAAGAAGAAAGCAGCAGTCAGAAGTGATGGTGTAATTCCATCACCTGTAATCCCATCATCCAGGAAGCTAAAGGTAGGATTATGAAGTAAACCTGGGCTAAACAGAGACCCTCTGTCAAAACACCAACAATAAAGAAAGAAAAAAAAGAGAGGGCATCTAGGGAAGCTCTTGTAGAAAAGGAGCCTGGCATGAATTCTGGCATTCTAGCTGGCAGAGTAACAACTGTAGACCCTGTGATAGGAGTATGCCTGGTATGTTCCGTAGGCAGCAAAGAGGCAAGCAGCAGAGAGGCAGTTAATGAGAAAGACACAGGACAGAGGTCAGAGGAGTAATGGAATCCAGATGGTGAAGGACCTTGTAGGCCACAATACAGAGCCATCTGCTTCCTATCATAGCATCTATTATAAATATGCAGAGGGTCCTAATGATTGTAGCAAGCTGGAAGGAGGTAGAAGGATGTGGGGAGGTACAAAAAAGATAAATAAAATGAAATAAAACCATAAATAAAATAAAATAGATGGAATAAAACCATAATGTGCAGCTGATTACCTGGGCAATGAGAAAATACAAAGAACCTGAATAAAAATTTAAACAATTTATAATTATATAGTAAAATTGCTAGTTAAGAGATTAATTGCATTTGTATATATCAGTAGCAAATTTTTAATTTTCAAAACAGAAAATCATGTGCTGGGTGCCAATGGCTCATGCCTGTAATCCCAGAAATTCATGAGGCTAAGAGGATTTATGGATCATAGTTGGAACCTAGCCTGGGCAGGAAAGCCTGTGAGACTTCTATCTCCAATTAAGTACTAAAAAGGTCAAAAGTAAAGCTGTGGCTCAAGTGGTAGTATACTAGTCTTAAGCAAAAATTTAAAATAAAAACAAACAAACCCCCAGAAAAACCCCACAAAAAACAAAAACAAAAATATAAAACAGAAGAACTCAAGGACAGTGCTCAAATCCTGAGTTCAAGCTCTAGGGCAGGCACCAAAAATGAGAAAAGAAAACCATCTAAGCTAATAACAAAAATAAACTATCTGGAAATAAAGTTTATGCAAGACATATGGACAAAATAAAACCTCTTTAAAAGGTACTAACATAAACCTACATAAAAGGAAAGCTTAATTTTAATATAAAGACTTAAAAAATGTCAATTCTCCCATAATAAACTACAAAGTTATTGCAACTCTAATCAAAATACTCTTAGGTTTTGTTTTTCACTTCTCAGAAATTGGAAAGCCACTCCAAAACTTACATAATATAGCAAAAATACAACAGTCACAATATTTTTAAGTAAGGTAAAAATATGCAGACATCAAGACTTAATCTTGTAGCATTCTAGTTCAGAACCAGAATAAGATACATATATATACTGAATGAATTCAAAAGAAATAGATAAAATAATGAGTCTCAGAAAAGTTGAAGCATTTCACAAATCTTGTACAGTGTAGGTTACAAAAATAACAATACCCCATCAATGCATTGTAGAACTTTATTTGAATAAGATCACTGAGAATCAAGAAGAAAGACAAGAACATTAACTCAATTACACAACCTTCTTTTACTACTACCATCTACCAATAAAAAATCCATGGTCCACCAGTATACACAGCCTTTGTGGTATACACTAAATTCAAAACCTTTTTAAATTAACCCTTTTTAACTAACAATGCATATGAAATGAGTAAGTCCTGAAAAATCTACTTCCCAGTTTTAAGTACATATGCGCAACATTCTGGGGGAAAAAAAGGCTAATTTAAGCTATTATAATCTAATATGAATTCTTAGCCTTCAACAGTATACTGAATCACTGACTCATTTATTCAACAACTATTTTATAACTACCATACACTGAACTCTTTTGGGCACTAAAGTACATTAATGAACCAAAGAAAAACTTCTAGCTTTCCAGAGCTTCCCTTCTTAAACAAGCAATCTGACTCTTAAAGCTGACCATGTCACTCCAAGTTCAATATTCCAATGGTTTTCATTATGCAGATAAAATCCAGACTCCTTATCATCATGATCAGGATCAACAGATGATTTGAAGCCAGAAACAACTATTCAGTACTTCTCTCCACATGCAAACTTATTTTCTGCACTCCAGACTTAACCACTGGCCTCAGAGGCATTTGTACTTTTTGTACCCTTCTCACATACATATCGTCCAGGTTTCTGTATCGTGGGCTACTTCGTATCATCCAGATCTTAGTTCAAATGACAGCATCTCATATGGCCTTCTCTGACTACCAAGGGTAAAGTAAGATCTCCAGATGCTCTTCCCATATGTTTTCTTTCTCAAAGCCTGTAGTATCTAAAATGATCAGTTCTCCAAGAGTTTTATTACTGAAAATTTTCTTCATTTGCTTCATTACTATAATCCTCATTTCCACTGTCTATACCAAAGAAGATGTTCATTAAAAATCTCCCCACCACCACCTTCTTCCCTCAGGCTTGCTTGCTCAGCTGGCAGCTTACCACTTGAACCACACCTCCAGCCCAGTTTTTGCTGGTTGTTTTTGGAGGTGGAATCTTGTGGATTTTTCTGTCTGAGCTGACTTCAACCCTGTGTCTCAATTTCTTGAGTAGTTCAGATGACAGACTTGAATCACCAGCACTTGGCTAATAAACATTTCTTGATTGAGGCTCTTATTCTAGCTGCAGTACTTTTTTTCGTTTCTTCTTCATAATCTTCTATTGTTTACTCTGCTTTCCTTAAGCTTACTGCCTATTTATCTTTCAAAGACTTCAACAAGGAAAGGCAGTGTGAGAAATCAACTGCAACCTTACAAAAAGCCTGTATTACACCTACTTATAGACAATAGCCTCAACCAATCACCACCTTTATGCTGCCTTGCCCATTCCCAAAGAAGCCCAGTGGGAGGAATGAAAAATGAGGCTTTTAGAGAACCTATGATTTTTGCGGGGTAACATGAAAAGCTTCTAGAAATCAGAAAACTGCAAATTGAGCTTAAGCTCTACTCATATATTACCCCTCATGTGGCCAACTGTCTAAATGTTCCTTAGGCTTTTCTTAATTTGTAAGCAAACCAAGTGAGTGCCCGCCCCCCCTTCCTGTAGGTCATGGGGCTTGAACTCTAGGCCTGGGCACTATCTCTGAGCTGATCTTCAGCTGAAGGCAAGCACTCTACCACCTAAACCACAGTGCCATTTCCAGTTTTCTGGTGGTTTATTGAAGATAAAAGTCTCATGGACTTTCCTGCCCAGGCTGGTGTTGAATCATGATCCTCAGATCTCAGCCTCCTGAGTAGCTAGGATTACAAGTGTGAGCCATTGGTGCCTGGCTTGGATCTCTTTTTTTAACTTGTCTCCTATCTAAACATATCTATAGCTCACAAATCCAGTTCTCTTTTCCTTTCTGGGCATATGGTAAATTATAGTCCCTATCTTCTTTGCAGTCGGAGACACATGACAAAGGATCTAGATAATGAAATGTGGACAGAAAATGTGAAATATGGACAAAATGTGGATGCACATCTTGGCTAAGGCTGAGATTAAGTTTTAAATCTCTTCTGCTGTTTGCCTGCCATGAACAAGATCATAGAGTCACTGTCACAGCATATAGGACAGCTACCTTGGACTATGTTAGAATTCCAAGATTTGTGGTTGCTTTAGTTCTACCTACTCAGACTTTCCAGGCTAATGCATTTTCTCTTTTATTTAATTTAAATATTCCTAAGCAGTTTAAAAGCCAGAAGAAATGCACACAAGTACTTCAAGTCAGTTTGATTCTCTTATTCCTAATTTAACTATAGATAACAATTCTGGGGGATTGGAGCAAATAATCTCACATATGAGTTGGAAAGTAGGGAGAATACATGAAATAAGAAAAAAACCATGAAGAATGTTAGGTCCAGGTTCGAAGAGGAAAGGAAGCACAGCTTAGACAAGGCATTGTTAAGTATGAGGCCAGGTAGAGAAGCCTATAATTTTGCAAATGAAAAATGTTTCATGCATATGGTAGGCAAAACCCAAGCAAAGCCATGCCAAGGCTCAATAATCACTTATTTTATTTACTTTTGTTGTTGTTGTTTGTTGTGAGGCTTAACTCAGGGCCTGGGCATTGTCCCTGAGCTCTATTTCTCTATTTCTTACTCTATACCACTTTGAGCCACAGATCCACTTTGGTTTTTGAGTAGTTTATTGGAGATAAGAGTCTCACAGGGACTTTTCTGCTCAGGTTGGCTTCAAACTTTGATCCTCAGATCTTAGTCTCCTGTAGGATTACAGGTGTGAGCCACCAGCTCCTGGCTTTTTTTATTTTTTGTCAATCATGGGGGTTTGAACCCAGGGCCTGGATGTTGTCCCTAAGCTATTTCACTTAAGGCTAGTACTCTACCACTTGAGCCACAGTGCCACTTCTGGTTTTCTGGTAGTTAACTGGAGAGAAGAGTCTCATGGACATTCTTGCCTGGACTGCCTATAGCAAATGAACATACTCTACTGTCTCATTATCTTAGAAATAGATACCACATACCACACACATGCACAAAACAAAAACTATCTTCTCTTAATTTAACACCATTGCCAACTTCCTTAGAAGTCAAATTTCTTAAAGGACTTACCTTTACATAATGTTTCCATTCCTTACCTTTCCCCATTTTCAACCACATCATGCTACCAAGAAAGCTTTCACAAAGATGGCCAATGATATACGTACAGAACTATGATGAAGAGATTAATTATAGATTTCCTATGTTCAAAGTAGGTATGAGAGTAAAACTGAGTATAGTCCTTAACACTAAGTGAGCATTGAATAAACACTGGATGCTATTATTCTTGGTAAATGATGCTTTTAGTCTTCATTATCCTTCCTTGGTCCCCGGCATTGATTTTCCCCTATCCTTTATATGCTCTCCCTACACAATCCTGTCCAAACTAGTTTCCATTAACATGGCAACACAGATGACTACTAAATTGTACCTACAATTTAGAAGTCTCTTGACAGCCTTACTCATATATATTCAACTACCTCCTTAACATCTCCCCTTGGACACACCAAAGACATATCTAACACAAGTCAAAAATGACCCTCATAATCTAACCCTCCATCCTATCATTACCACACACCTCCCTTTTTATTTTTATTTAGTTTTTTTTTTTTTTCGGAGGTGGTGTGGGGGTGCTGGGGATGGGCTTCACACATTATAAGCAAACACTATCACTGGGCTACACCTCCAGCCAAAAGTGCTTATCTATTTTTTAAAAGACCCCTTTCTAATGCAATTATTTTTCTCTTTACCATATCTTTCCTACAAATACAATTCTACTTTGAAGAACACTGTCTCTCACTGAAGTAATTTCTTTAACCAGTGTCTCTGTATTCACTTTTCTCACTCTAAACTATCCCCAAGTATGTACTCTTAGTACTTCCATTTCTTCAACACTTTTAAAGTTATAAGTACACTTTTGTCATTCCTGTTATACTGCTTGTACTCAGAATTAAGACAGGTGTGTGCGAGATGATTCTCAATGAATCACAGTGAGCCTATGGTGGTTTTCTAGTGTATAATCATTGCATATTAGTTAGCCCCTCCAACTGTCAATTCCTTTATTGGCAAAACAAAGGTTACATTTCTTAACCTATATTGTTCTACAGATCAATTAATAATGACATTAAAAAGTTTAGTTACAGAGCCGGGCGCTGGGGGCTCTCGCCTGTAATCCTAGCTACTCAGGAGGCTGAGATCTGAGGATCACGGTTCAAAGCCTGCACGGGCAGAAGAGTCTGGGACTCTTATCTCCAATAAACCACTAGAAAACCAGAAGAGGTGCTGTGGCTTAAGCGGTAGAGCGCTCGCCTTGAGCTGAAGAGCACAGGGGTAGCACCCAAGCCCAGAGTTCAAGCTCCACAACCAACAACAACAAAAAAAGGTTAGTTACTTGCTAAAAGCTTGCCTTGAGTTTGATCTTCTCTCACATGGACTATTCTCACAATCTCCTAATTGGTCTTAATCATGTCCAAATACCCAAAGAATAGAGTATGGCATATTACAGGCCTCAAGAAAAATTAGCTTAAGTCTTGCTTCTTTTTGGTATACCAGTATTAAAGATCACATTCAAACTCCTTCTTCCTAATCATTTCCACTGTGATTCTTCCCAAAGCGTATCAAACCAATAGATGAATTCATTGCAATACTTGAATTTGTTGTGTGTTGAATCTGTTGGGAGTGCTCCTTTGAACTAGGTGGATTTTGTTTTGTTTTTTTTTTGTCTATAGTGCTTATGTCTGTACCTACTAAGAGTTATCTTGATTTTGCAGAAAAGGAAGAAATAGCCAGAACCTAGGCTGGTGACTAGACAGGAGGTAAACAAAGGTATTCTCTGCACTGTATTAGTGCTTCTTAACTGTTCCAGCCATCACTTCAGTTGAAAGAAATGAGTTAAACTCCCATCCCTCAAACCAAGAAAGGTACTGCCCCAACTTTCTGCTACCGATTAGTAATACTATGCTTAATCTTCAAATAAGTTATTGTCAAATAAACAAGGTGAGGGCAGAATCCTCATAGATGGAGTCCCGTACACATCAAATAGAAGTAATAATCTTAAATTTTTCCTGTTACTACAAACCCATCCCACAAAACTATATTCATCCTTCAGTTTTATCATTATCCACAAGGAATAATCAGGGACCATGTCATAAAAATGGCTACCGTTACTACTACTTTGATACTGAGCCATCAGGCATCCTCAATTGCTTAGGAGTAAGACCAGATTCTCTGAAGGTACACTCAAGACCTATGACTTGAGAAAGAATGAACAATCCAAGGTCAAATTTGACTTTTGTTGGGATAGTATATACTTCTCTTGAAGTCAATCTGGTCACCAACTGACAAATTGGGTCATATTAATTCTGTTATAAAGGTTGTCTTATGTATTCTGGGTTGTTTCCTCTCTACCCATTGGTTGCTAGTTAAGATTCCATCCCTGGCTGTGACAGCCAAAGATTTCTGTAGACATTGCCAAATAAATACTTCTTGGGGGAACAAAACTGTCTCCAAGTATTCTAGAATGACTCCTGGTATAACTTTTACTGATGAAAGAATATTAACTGGTGAAGCTCAGACTTTCAGACATCAAAGTAATGAGAGAAAGAAAATAAATCTCTCTCATTTGTACAGGACATGGGCTTTTTTTTCTTTTGCAAGAGTACTTGTGGTTTCTCAATGGTCATTTTCCATTAGGAAATAAACTAAGTGGAATATGGTTAAGTTAGTTAACAAAGTCTTTGGGGGGAGGCTCCAAAAACAACTAAGCATCTGGTCATTAGGGGAGAGGAGGAAAAAAAAGAAAAAAAATCTGAGTCTCTACTTAGAGGTCTGCAACATCTGACCTCTACTCTAGTCTCATAAAACTAGGGTAAAAGGGGCTGGGAAGGTGGCTCAGTGGTTAAGGTGCTTGCCTTGCATGTCTGAGGCCCTGAGTTCGATTCCTCAGCACCACATAAGCAAAAACAAAAAAGCCGGAAGTGGCACTGTGGCTCAAGTGGTAGAGCGCTAGCTTTCAGCTGAAGAGCTGAGGGACAGTGCCCAGGCTCAGAGTTCAGGCCCCACGACCGGACCCAAAAAAAAAACAAAACAAAAAAAAAACTAGGGTAAAAGGAGATAGGCCAATATGACACCATCCCTACTCTGACACTAAAATCAAACACAATTTCCTCTCTGCCACTAATCAAACCCAACCTGAACACTAAAGATGCACATATAAACATTCAAACAAAAAGTCATTTCCTAGATTTTAAATCTGCAAACCCAAAACTCAGCTTTTATGGTTAATAAAATGCTACACACTATCTTTGGCAGCTATTTTCTTGTTGGCCATTGAGTTCAAGCTCCTAGTACATGCATACATACATAGAGACACATACTTTGCTTGCTAAGGTGCACTATTTGTACCTTTAAGCTTCTATAGCTCTATATCCCCCCATCTCACTCCCAGGAAGTTATAGTATAACTTTTAAGTAGTCTTCAAATAGTCAAGCTAAAATGAAAAGCTACAAAGCTAACGTATGCTGTAGACTATTGTTATGTTCGTCAAAATTTCCCATTTGACAGTGTGCTTTTTTTTGATAGTTCTGGGATTTGAACTCAAGGCCTCAAGTACACTAAGCAGGGGCTTAGCCACACCGCTAGTCTACTTTTTGCTTTAGTAACTTTTCAGTTAGGGTCTTGCCAAGGCTGTTCTTGGACCAAGATCTTCTTATCCTCCTCCACAGCTGCCATTACAGGCATGATCAACTATACTCAGACATATCCCATTTGGAAAGTGGGAGCATAAATGAAATTAAAGTTGCTGGAATGATCAAATGTAGACAATATCCAGCCACCTAGAATATACTGTTAGATGCAAACAAAGATAAGTATTATTTGTGATGGTAAAGCAGAGTAAAGAAGAAGAGAAAGCAGTTATACACAAGGGTTTTATTTGAAAAGACATTTGAAAAAAATTATGTTAATGCCAATCACATCTGGTAGGTACTGTTTCATGTGGGAAAAATGAAAGAAAGGAAGTGTGAGATGGGCAAAGGAGAAAAGAAAGAAAGGCAGAGTGCAAGCCTATGACAAGGGTTACATAAGACAAATGCTACAAAGACAATAGTCTCCTAATCTTCCTAGAACAATAAAAAGTCAGGTATGTTCCACAGAAGATTGGGTTTACTTATCACTGTTTATTTAATTAACAAAATTCCATTGGAAACACTTTTTCTTTCTAGTAGCTAAACCTACTAGTAGGTAACACTATGCACAACCTACATTACATTAAACTCTTCCTCTGGAACCACAACACTTTCAAAAGAAAAAACTTTAAAGTACATTCCACTGAAGGATAGCTCCATCGATGAATTCCAGAAATATTTAATAACAGATTCAAAATGTCTGGATTTCCTTAAGAAAAACATCAACTGCTCCAGAAACCAAAGAAAAGGTAAATGTCGTTTAAATTTCATTCTCTGATGTAAATAGAGAATGTAAATCAAGTGCAAAGCAGGGATTCATGGCTGAAATGAATTTGCTGGGAAGCATATTTCCAGATGTTTCCTTTTAGGGCCCGAACTACATGCCGTTAAGGAGGTATTAATTAAGAAGACCCGGTCCCCCAAATGCTCTGACACCACCATCTCTGCAATAAGATTTATAACAATTCTTTACCCCCTTCCTAATGAAATCAAGGCAGAGCCCAGGCCTGCGGGGGTTCTAGTCCACCACCTTCATTTACCCAACAACCTGGGTCAATTCATTTCTTCAGCGTCTGGGCATCCCATCCCACCCAAAGGCCAGAACTCACAGTCCTGGGTACTCACAGCTGATGCACAACCAGGTTGATTCTCCAAAAGAGCCTGGCACACAGATCTTCTAGTTAAGTAATCTCCATGACTCCGCACTTTAAACTTCCTCACCTCAGTTTCTCCATCTGCTAAATGGGCGCAACGAGGAGTCCGATCCCAGGGTCCCACCGCCCCCCCCACCCCCCGGGCAGCGAGGCCCGCGCCCTCCCCGCCCGCGCCCACCTGCACGCTGGGGAAGGCGGTCTTGAGCAGGTAGAACATCTTGCGGTTGGACAGAACGTCGCCGCTGGTCATCTTGTCGTCGGCTCCCTCGCGCGTCTTCCCCTTGGACTTCTCGTGGAGGACATTGCTCTCGCGGACGCGCCGCACCTCGTCGCCGCCACGCACCGCCGCCAGCACCGACACCGCCAGCATCTCGCGCAAATCCACCACGGCGCCCGCGTCGGCCGCGGCTGCGGGCCCCGCCGCGCCCAGCTCGGTGCCCAGGCCGAAGAGACTGAAGCGGCCGGCCAGGAAGCCCGAGTAGAGATGGTAGAGCACGCCGAGCCCCAGCAGGCAGAACACCGCCACCCCCAGCGGGGACAGGCGGATGCCCATGGGGGCCATGGTGCGGGAGCCCGGGCGCCCCGGG
>NW_012267225.1:22037970-22057745 GCF_000151885.1 Dipodomys ordii
GGAGCCGCTCCTCCAAGACCGCGAGCGCCGCTCCCGCGCGCCCCGGGATCGCTCCGCCGGCCCCGGCAGGTCGGACTTCCACGTTAGCCAACGACCGAGAGGTGAAAGGGTAGCGTGGGTGTGTATCCGGGTTACGCAGGGGGCGGGGCGAGGTCGGAGGCGGGGCGCGCCATGCCCCGCCTCCAGACCTGGGTGGGGCGGGGCTGGGGGCCCTGGGCTTCGGCCGCGCGCGGGGCTGAGCTGGGGTCTTACCTGGGGCCGCCTGCGGTGCGGGTTTTCCCTGCAGTGCTGGGGGCTGCGATTGGCTCATGCAGGAAGCAGTACTGAGGGGTATTTGGGTGAAATCTTCCCTTGTACCACACGTGTGGGTGGACTGAAGTCGTGGTGGCAGTGTGGTCTCTCCCTGGTCACGCTCAGAGTACTGAGGAACGATGGAAAAGAGAGAAAGCCTTTTTGAGAGATCTAAGGAGCCTTGTCCACCAGCTTGGGCTGAGACACGAGTCCATACTTTTAATTGCCTCCGTGTCCTTCTAGGCAGGGGAAGGTGTGGCGGGGCGGGGGAGGGGGAATGGATTTTACTTGGCTCTTTCTTTGGCTCCTTGTAACCGCCTGTGTGTGTGTGTGTGTGTGTGTGTGTATGTGTGTCTGTGTGTGTGTCTCTGTGTGTGTGTGTCTCTGTGTGTGTGTCTGTGTGCCCCCGCCAGAATAAATCATCCTTTAAGAAACTGAAAAAGCATGCCTTGGTCCTGTAACCTAGCCACTTGTATCTGTGTAGATTTTCCCATTTGCCTCCACCCACCAGAACACATCATCTCCTAAAAAACGGAAAAAGCATAGCTTGATCTGTGTTTCCCTTAATGAAGTAAACTTGGCAGACGTTTCTCACTCTCACTGATCGTTTAGTCCCTCCTCCCAGAAGTCAAGAGAAGGGTAGAATGGCTTGACGAAGTCCGCTTGATTTTTGAAGGTTGTCCCGAGACAGTAGATCTAAAATGCAAAATCTTTGAGTCAATAAATGCCCACCAAATGTGCCACAATAGAGACATATTCCGCAGAAGTAAAGCCTTCTATCATTCCACTAATCTTAGAAAAGTAGTATTTATTAAATTTGAATAAGTTATAAGTATTTGTAGGGCATAGCTTATATGCAGTTTCATTCTTTTTTTTTCTTTCTTTTTTTTTTTTTTAGTTGGTCATGGGGCTTGAACTCTGGGCGCTGTCTGAAGTCTGAGGGCTGTTCCTCAGCTCCTCAGCTTTACAACTTGAGCCACAGCGCCACTCCCGGTTTTCTGGTGGTTTATAGGAGATAAAGTTTCCCGGCCTTTCTTGCCTGGGCTGGCTTTGAACTGTGATCCTCAGATCTCAGCCTCCTGAGTAGCTAGGAATACAGGCATGAACCAAGGGCACCTGGCTACAGTTTCATTCTTAAATGTTACAACGTTTATATACAATTAACAAAATGCAACCCATTGTATTGTTTATAATTTTAGAACATTTAAGTAAGATTTAATATTAACCACCTCAAAACTTGGAACTCTACAGAAGTTCTGAACATCCATTGCTAAGAAGGATTTGTATAGCCTGATCTTCATACTTCCTTAAAAATTGGGAAATCTCTAGAATTTGCATATATTTATACAGATAAAATCAATATTGACTATTCATCCCTTGCTTTCCCTGCCAGCTTTTTATAAGTAGCTTAAAAAAAAGCACAGCACAAAATGAAGTATAAATGAATCCCGGAAAGGGCAGTGGTAGTGTTACAACACCAGAACTTAAGGAGCTTGCATCTTCTTTCTGTTAACAACAGTATCACAATTAAGCAAAACTGCTTACACAAGAACTCTGGAATACAGGTAAAGATCAGGTTGTGATAAACAAATAGAACTACCTTAGATTGCACTGTGGCATCACCAAAAGACTTGAGGTCATGAGGAGGAGATAGCAAAAGCTCTGGAGCATTTCAACTACAGGAGAAAATACCAAGACATATGAAAAGATTATAAATTTTAGCTCTAAGAGGTGCTCTGCATTGATAATATTGTTAACATTCAATTATTAAGAGAACCTATGCAAAGAAGAAAACATTAATTACATATGGATTTGTGGAGTGAGTGGGTACTGGGAATAGATTCTTAAGCCTTACCCCAGCTAAGGCAAGAGCTCTACAACTGAGCAAAACCGATCATCTAAGAGATTACATTACACAATGGGTTGAAGAAACTTTGAAACTGCAACTGGTGACTATACTTAAAGCAAAGCCCTTGCCTTTTTTTGTAGAGGTGGGTACATGAACTTACATTCACATCCTTTAAGTTCAAATGTGTAAGGTGTCTAGACTTTATTCTAGAGTTCCCACTTTGAAATTTCTCAATTAACTGGCATTCCATTATATCAGGCAGAGGACCTCTTCTGAATATTTACATTTGATTTCATTACAAGTCCCACCTTTCCTCATGTTTTCCACTACACTCGCTTTTGAAACATTATTAGAATCTTAAATGGTGAGAATACTTTGGCTCGACTCCAAATTTACCCTGGAAAACCACTAAAAATTTTGAACAGTTACTTTACTTGTACTTCCCTTTGAACAGTGAGTACATTGAGGGCAATATGATTTATGAATGTGTAGTTGAGCCTTTGCCAAAAGTGATTCTAGTATCCTCCCGAAAAAAGAAAACAAAAACCAAATTCATAGCATTTTCTTATTTAAAATATAAATCTTTTAAGAAGAATATTTCTTCCATCTTCTTCCTTTAAGAATTTCCTACATTTTTACATTATAGAAATAATAATTCTACTTTTCAATAGATACAGTACTTTTTTTCTGCTATTATCTTTGGCAGGTAATGATATTTGAGAACCATTTCTTTCATAGAGTAAGACTGTGGGCAATCTGTTTCTGAAACTTGGTCTATATCTTTTAACATTATTTTCTTCAACATTTAGAATTAAATAAATTTTTCTATTAATGTAAAGGGATATATTAGCATTATAATGTTCTTCTATATCCCTGATCTTAGCAGTAGCTTTTTGCCAAATAGAGGGAATATTTAGGTATTGTCATAAGAAAATTGAACATAATTTCATTCCCTAACACATATGTACCACATGAAGTCAGATAGATAAGCAAGATTCTATAGTAGTAGAAACCCCAAAAGCACGTTCAGCCACTGTAGGATCATTCTGTGTCTCAGGTCTTATAAAACTGTTATGCTCATCGGATCTGGAAGCAGGTTGTGAATGACTCATTGGTACAAAGAATACAGACGTAGTTCACTTACACTTTTTCATACAGCTATCATGTTCATGCCATCACTAAAAGCTCCAATTCGGTCATCATCTTGGCTGTATTTCACGTGAAATTGCCTCTGTCAGAGTTGTCCTTGGATCTGGTCAGGTAATTTCAGCCAGGTATCATTATTTCTTTTGTTTGCCATCTACACATGGGCAAAGCCAGAGGGAAAAGTAATGGCCTGAATTGTTTTTACCTGCAAGGAGATATGAGGGGTATGACCCTTGCTGCTTATCTGATAAACTTTCTCAGAACAGTCTGATATGGCTCATGACAAAGGAACACCTGTTGAATGAAAATCAAATCTGAAATGTAGAAAGATTATAGCACTAAATAGAGAATTTCGCTCCACCTATTGATTTTTATAGGTGGTTAGACTGAGTTACCCAATAGCCAAACCAGATCAACAACTCTAGTCTTCTACTTTCTACTTAGCACTATTTCCATCCAATGCCCACATATGCATGACAATACCCTCTTAGGGAAGCTACTAGACCATTAACCTGCAGAACACAGAGCTTGAATATTTCAACCTCTAATACAACACTTGCTCCATAGGTGATGATCTCTCCCTCTAGTTCTCTGCCCATTTCTTCTCTCTTTTAGTTTTTTTATGTTCAATTAAATTACTTAGATTTTTCATATAATCAAATTCAGAATGCACTTAAATTTATCCCAGCTCTTACATGCTTCTGAATAATACCACTAATTAATTAATTGTACCTGTCTGTCCTAGGCTTGAATTTAGGGCCTGGGTCCTGTTCTTGAGCTTTTGTGTTCAAAGATAGTGCTCTACCACTTGAGCCACAGCTCCCCTTCCAGGTGGTTAATTGGAGATAAGTCTCATGGACTTTCCTGTCTGAGTTGGCTTGGAACCATGATCCTCAGATCTCAGTCACCTAAGTAGATACTAAGAAGATAGGATTACAGATGTGAGCTACTGACATCCAGCGCTCCCCCCCCTCTCTCTCCATATATAAAATTCTCCCAATCTCTCTCCCCCCCTCTTTCTCAGCTTATACTAGTTATTCAGGGAGGTATTTATTGTTATTTTCCCATATTTTCAACATTCTATTCAATCTCACCCCTGTCATCACTCTTCAGACCTAACTCCTCCCTCAAATGTCAACAGGTAGCATTATTCTGTTGTTTTTTTTTAAAAGAGGCAAACAATGTATTCCAAGTATTCATCTCTTTCATCCTCACTGTATGCTAGTCCCCGCGGAGCTTTCTCTTTTTCCTTCCCCAACCTTCTGTTGATCAACAGCTTTCACTGAAGCTCTATATCCTATTTACATATATACTTGCAATGCTTTTCAAAAGTATTCACCCTTTATCCTACCACTTAATTTTAAATGTTCTCCTATTTCTACTTTATGAACCACTTATTATTCTTATTTTTTTAAACCAGGTTTTTGAGACCACAATAACCAGGAAGCTTCTCTGGCCATAGCCTTTATTGGCTTTATTTTACCTGGGCTTGCTTCTATAACAAAAGTTTGGCTACAACCTTAGATGGATCACAGCAGGCCTCTCCCTGGCTACCTGGCTGTCCTAATTGACAGCGAGTTGTAGAAAATACCCATGGCTTATTCTTGTTTAGTGCTTGGCACATGCACAAGAAATGGTTTATAAAACATTTTGTTCATTTCATCCTATTTATTTTGCCATTATCAGTTTTCCAGGTTTCTTATCCATCCTCATTCTTTCTCTTTTTTTTCTTTCCTTCTTTTTTTTGTCTGGTCTGTCATGGGTCTTTAACTCAGGAACTAGGCACTGTCCCTGAGCTTTTTTGTTCAAGGTTAGGCACTGTCCCTGAGCTTTTTTGTTCAAGGCTAGCATCTACAACTTGGAGCCACAGCTACACTAAAAGTTTCTGGTGGTTAGTTGGAGATAAAAGTTTCAAGGACTGGGCTGGGAAGGTGGCTCAGTGGTAGAGCGCTTGCCTTGCAATGCATGAGGCCCTGGGTTCAATTCCTCAGCACCACATAAGCAAAAAAAAGAAAAAAAAAGCCGGAAGTGGCACTGTGGCTCAAGTGGTAGAGCGCTAGCCTTGAGCTGAAGAGCTGAGGGACAGCACCCAGGCCCAGAGTTCAGGCCCCACAACCGGACCCAAAAAAAAAGTTTCAAGGATTTTCCCTGGCTGTCTGGATTCAAACTGCCTCCTTATCATTCATTATTTCTTATCTCTTCTTATCTCCACATTAACAAAACAAAGCTGATAATCTTTCAGACACAAAAGATTATCAAAATATAGCAAAACATAATAGAGTAAGAGCCAGATAATGGTGACTCATACTTATAATCTTAGCTATTCAGGAGGCTGATATCTGAGGATCAGGAGATTCTAAACCAGCCTGGGTAAGAAAATCCAGGAGACTCAACTCCAATTAACAGACAGAAAACCAGAAGTAGAGCTGTGGCTCAAAGTGGTAGAGCATTATCTTGGAGTGTAAAAGCTCAGGGACAGTGCCCAGGCCCTGAGTTCAAGCCTCTGGACCAACAATAAACAAACAAACAAATATTAAATAAATGTAAGAGGAAGTGAGAGATAGAGGTTACTATATTTAATTGCATTTGTGTATCTCTTTCTAATTACACTCAGAATGTTCTTTCCACCTACAAGGAAATGCCAATTAGCATGATATATATTTGGAGACATGGAGTAGACTTTTCTTTGACATAAAATAAAACATATCAACAAAACAAGAGACTCTTGCTGTTGACTCTTCATAAGTGAGCAGAAAAGGTAAACAGACTGACGTTAATGATTTCTGATTCTTCAGAATGCTAGCATAGAAATACCAAGAAAGTTGAACGTTAATGATTTCTGATTCTTCAGAATGCTAGCATAGAAATACCAAGAAAGTTGAACTACTTTAGATTAAGTAACTCTAGGGGATATTCATGTTACCATATTCATTTTAGATGCTAACACGTCTCTTCATATTAAAAAAAAGAGCCAAGTGTACCAAAGACCTGGGAGAAAAGGATTGAATGCAAGGGGGCTCAAGGGACAGGTAGAGGAATGGAAGCATTCTACAGTATGATTATAAGGTGGTTGCCTTACTGTACATTTGCCAAAATTTAACAGTTGAACACTTGGAATTGGTGAATTTTAGCATATAAATTATATTCCTCCAACTGATGTTTTAAAAGGAAGAAAGGAAAGAATGAAGTGGGTCAGGGATAAATAAAGGAAGGAAATGAAGAAAAGGAAGAGAAGGGAGGAGAAGGGAAACAAGGAATAAAGGACTGAGTCTTTTATACAACAAGTCTTGTATGTGATGCTAATATAAAACTTTGGAGATAAATGGTGATGGACTTGACATCTGTATTTCTACAGTTGTCAAATTATAACTATAAACCCAAATGAATTGTCCTGGTGCCATGTTTTTAGAAGTTTAGAAATGTTTATTGCTGTCTAGCATGGTCTACAGACTCATTCTACCCATGGATTTATGAAGGTGGAAATAAATTCAGAATAAGGGGTGGAGGGAGAAAAGACACTAATGAGGCTAAGTATGGATGGCTAGGAAATGGGAGAATCTATATTCCTTTTAAAAGGGTACATGAGAAACTAATACAGACTCTTAGTCTGGCTGGATTTGTGGCCTATGGTTATTCAAAGGTCGACCTCGATAAGAAAACCTAGAGCAACATTTAAAAGAGAGTCATGTGTATATGTCAGTCCTAGCAAAGTTTTAGCCAGTTTGACAGAGGAGACAAATATACACTAAGGTATTTGGTATTTGCTTCCTAACTGGGGTATTTAAGCAGACTTCAACAAAAACTGCAGCATCTCAGAAGAGATCCTGAGGCTGAGTCTAAAGAGAAAACAAAGATTAAAAAAAAAGAAGTGTTCTGTTTTCCTTAACTGATTTGAGACTTGTAACAAAGAATGTTACTTTTTATCAAAAGAACTTATTTTCCCTTCTGCGATGCACTTTCCCTGCTTTGCCTACCCAAATCTAAGCAGTGTCCTGGGCCCCCTAACTTTGGCTTTCTTCCCACTGTTGCCTACCCTTATCATCCATTGTCTGACTTTCTATTGTGCTCATCTTTACTGTCCAGTTGAGCATTGTATTATCTTAATTATTTATTCCCAGCATTCATCACACTCCCCAACCATGACATGGCCTTACACAAACAAATCAAAACCGTGAAGCATCTAAATAGATCCTTTGCCTCAAATTCTCATTTTTTTTAACATGCCTTTCTTGCACATTCCGAAAGCTACATTTTTCTTTCCCATTTATCTTCCTGAGACCCTTAAACACGTCAGTTCCCCTTGGCTAGGAAAAGTCCCTTCCTCGAGGACATGGAATTGGATGAGTCTGCTTGACCCAGTGGCTATTGGGTTGGTTGACAGGTAGAGGCTTCCTGTATCACCATGCCCAGAAGTTGCCTGGCATACTGGGCATGCTGATACAGGTTTCCCTTCTCTGTATCCTCTCACCTTTCCAGGCTTTTACTTTGGTTTCTGGGCCACTATTTTGTGGCGTACTTGGGACTACTCTTATTACCAAGGCTGACATAACTTCCAACTGCCCTCTCTAAAAGTTCTGACTTTGGGGGCAGCTCCCATATTTCTCTTTCATCATGGCTGATCTGAGTAGCATGACAAAGCTGAGCCAGTTAGTAAATGTATGTTCTTAACACATGTTTTAAACAAAAGCCATTTTTTTGTAAATTATACTGATCATTTTTTCAAAGACTTACAATCTTCCTTTATAACTTCGTCAGAACCTTCCCCAGACATGCCTAAATATCATTGTTGATTGATTATATCATACTTTGTGATATGAGAGAGGAAGATAGGTAGAGGAAAGAAGAGGAGGAAAAGGACTAAAAAGAGAGAGAGGAGAAGAGTAGAATAAAAAATAGAAAGAAGAAAGAGGTATTTTCATGCATTAACTATGTGCAGCAGGATTTTAACTGTACTATTTTAATTGTCTTAGAATTTTGTCTGAGACCTACAAGATGTAAGCAAGGATCTGAAGGATATATCCATTCTTAGAATATAACCAGAGAGAATTAATTGAACCTTACGATTTACTGTCAAGGTCTCAAGAAAATCTGATCCATCATTCTCTTCCACCTATACCAAGGAGGTGGGTGAGCATGGATTTTGTTAAAGCAAGCTTCTGACTGACAGATTCCTCGACATCACAATGCTTCTTTCATCTTTACCTTTGATGGAATAAAGAGTTTGGATTTGTTGGGAGTGGGGATTGGCAGTTCTAGGAAGGGTTTTGAAAAGGCATAAAACATACAAAACAAAAATGTTCTCTGTAGTGCAGAATCACAGAGTATAGAAAAATATATAAAGATGAGAGTTTGGCATGTGAGACCTGGAAAGTCCAACTCAAAAGAGAGGCATAAATTGAGTAGCTCTAGATCATAGAGTCAAGAGTAAAGCATAGAGCAAAATACTAAGGTTTTTGCCCCAGATACAATGACTGCAGTGTCCTAGTCTGTCTGGGGTTCTCTGAAGTAGCACTGTCTATGAGGTCTGCCTGCTTACGAGGCCATGGTGATTGAGACAGAGGGCTTTGGTTATGAGACATTGCCATAGACTAAACAGCAGTTCATGCCCACCCAGAATATAGGGTTGAAATTCAGCAGGGAGAATAAGCATTGGAGGTCTTCAGAGACCCTCTTGTCCCCAAGAGAGAATAACAATTTGGGCTTTTAATATCCAGGTCACAGTAGAACCAGACCAAGACCATCATATAAACCCTTCTGTATCCCACTAATTTTCCTCCCTCTGCTGGAGCCAGTTATGAGAGAATGAAAAGCCATTTATGCTGCCCCCTATTCCTTTATAGGTTTCTGGGTCTGAGACAAGATTAAATGACATAGAGAAATTAAACTAAATGTGAGCACTACCTTTGGTATGGATTTTATAATTTATCCACATACTAAGTATTTGGAAAATATAGATTTAAAATATATTTCTTTTTTCTTTCTTTTTGTGCCAGTCCTGGGACTTGAACTCAGGGCTTGGGAGCTGTCCTTGAGGATTTTTTTTAAAATTAAATTTTTTATTGTGAAAATATTGTACAAAGGGATTACAGTTACATAAGCAAGGTAATGAATACATTATCCAGCATTGTTGCCTCCTCCTTTGATTTTCCCCTACCATCCCTTCCCTCCCACCTCTTCAGGTACACCCCTCCACCCTCTACCCACCCCACCCACCTAAATTGTAAAGTTTTTGCTCTACCACTTGAGCCACACCTCTCCTTTCAGCTTTTTTGGTAGTTAATTGGAAATAAGAATCTTATAGGTTTTCATTCTTGGGATGACTTCAAACCACAATCATGAGATCTCAGTCTCCTGAGTAGGTAGGATTACAGACATGGGCCATCAGTGTCAGCCTAAAATATATTTCTTAATTTTAAAGTATTAAGGTTGAAGACATTCCATGCTTATGGATAGGAAGACACAATATTCCCAACATATCACTTTTTCCTAACTTTACCTATAGATTCAATACTACCACTTCTCCAAAACTCCCAGCAACTTATTTTGTAGTTATCAATGAGCTAAAACTTACATAGAGAGTCAAAAATGCTATATTGAAAAAGAACCAATTTGAGAGATAGACTTCTGATTTCAAGACTTACTATGAAACTTAGTTAATCAACATTCTGTAATACTGATTATAGAATTAACAAAGAGATCAATGGGACAGAATAAAGAGCATAGAAATAAACCCATATTAGTAAATCAGTAATATTTGACAATGGAGCAAAGACAAAATAATAGAGCAAAGAGAGCATTTTCAATAATGGTACTGGAACAACTGGATATCTATATACAAAAACCCAGAGAGAATCCAAATATATACATTAAAATAATTCAAACTTAGCTGTACAATATGAATGGAAATTTCTTGAGGATAACACAGAAGAGAGTTTATGAACTTGGAGATGACTTTTAAAATACAACACCAAAGGCCTGATCCATTAAAGAAATAATTAATAAACGACACTTAATTAGAGTTAAACATTTATGCACTGTAACAATAATGTCAAGAGAAGAAAGAAATCACAGGCTGGGAGAGAATTTTTGCAAAAGATATATTTGCTATGGAACTGTCATCCAAATACATAAAGAACTCTGAGAACATACCAATAAGAAACCAAACTAAAAATAGGTGAAAGTGAGCTGGAGCATGACACATTCCTGTAATCCCAGCCCACAGAAGGCTTAGGCAGGAGGACCATGGTTGCAAGGCTCGCATGAACTACATACAAAGACCTGCAAAAACAAAATAAAAACTGGCCCCAAACACTACCGACACCAAATCACAAAAGAAAACAAAGAATTGGCAAGTAAGCATGTTTCGTATCCTATGTCATGAGCAAAATGCAAATTAAAACACTGATTTAGGGGCTGGGAAGGTGGCTCAGTGGTAGAACGCTTGCCTTGCATACATGAGGCCCTGGGTTCGATTCCTCAGTACCACATAAGCAAAAAGAAAAAAGCCGGAAGTGGCGCTGTGGCTCAAGTGGTATAGCGCCAGCCTTGAGCTGAAGAGCTGAAAGACAGCGCCCAGGCCCAGAGTTGCCCAGAGTTCAGGTCCCATGACCAGACCCCCCCCAAAAAAAAACCAAGACACTGATTTATCATTGCAAAACTACAAGAATGGCACAAATCTAAAACACAGACAAACATCAGTGAGGATATGGGACAAATGCATTCATTGTTGGTAGAAGTACAAAATAATAGAGCCATCATTTCCCACCAAGACAGTTTCTCAGCTTATTACAAAACATGCTGTTACTTATAAAATGCAGCAATTAAATTCTTGGATATTTATGCAAATGACTTGAGAATTTATGCTCATGGAAAGACCAGCATAAAGTTTTTTTTTAAATGATAGCTTTATTTTTAGTTGCCAAAATTGGGATGCTGTCAGTATGACCTTCAGTATATTAATAAATTGTGTCACGTCTAAACAATGAAATTTTATCCAGAGCTAAAAGATAAAAGCTATCCAGCCATGAATATATATGGCAGAACCTCAAAGGCTATTACTATGCAATTCCAGCTGTACATCATTTGACATAGGACAAAGCTTTGGAGATGGTAGAGAATTTCAGTGGTTGCCAGGGATTAATGGTGGGAAGGGATAAACTAGCCAAGCACAGAAAATTTGTATGGCAGGGGGATTATTTTGTAGGAAGGCATAATGATAAATACATGCACTGATGTTCATCCAAAGCCATAGGTGGTATACTACCACCAATGCAAGGTAAACTATGGTCTGTGGGCAACATTCAGGTTCATTAATTGCAATAAATGTTGGGAAAAGTTGATAATGGGGAGACTATGCCTGCATGGACAGAGTGACAGGGGCCTGTTCTGTCTTTTTGTGTTGTCAGTGAACCTAAACTACTCCAAAAATTAAAGTCATGCACATATCATACATATAATATATATATATATATATATATAATTGACATTTTTTGTCAATGTTTTATTAACATTTGCTTAGAATTTGTAGAGGGAAGGAAGCTAAACAAAATAAAGTAGAAGAATAGAGAAAGAAAACTGTAGGAAGGCAAGAGTTATGTTAAACAACTAGGTCCAGCTGATACTGCCTCAATATTCATTAAAGGCATACATCCTAATAGGCCAACTAACACAATTATAACTGAAGACTGAGATGATTTATATAACCTAATCAGTTGTCCCTTTAATAACTTGTTTTTGAAACAAAAATGTGTGAGAGGGGTGTGTGTGTGTGTGTGTGTGTGTGTGTGTGTGAGAGAGAGAGAGAGAGAGAGAGAGAGAGCATGTGTACATGTCAATACTAGGCTTGAACTCAAGGCCTGGGGCCTGGGGGTACTGTTCCTTTAGCTGTTTTACTCAAAGATAGTGCTCCATTGTTTGAACCACAGCTCCATTTCTGGCTTTTTGGTGATTAACTAGAGATAAGAGTCTCACAGATTTTCCTACCCAGGCAGGCTTCAAACCATGATCCACAGATCTAAACCTCCTGAATATCTAGGATTACAAGCAAGAGCCACTGACAGCCTAGCTAGCTTTTGCAATTTTTAAACATAATGAATTCAGTGAATCTAAATATTTCTTTTTGAACTAAGTATCTCCTTAAGACACATTGAGAACTAACTTAAATATTGACCTACAATGCTAGGACCATAAAATATCCTCCTGTACTTTTTTTAAAATTCAGAAGCCAAATAAATGAATAAGGGCCAGCCACCCATTCACTTGGGAGAAGACTGTCTATTTCACTCACTACAGACTCAAATTTTGTTGTCATCCAGAAATGCCCTCATAAGTCATGTTGATAAATAATGGTTAGCCAAATATCTGAGCATGCCATGGCCCAGTCAAGTTGATGCACAACCTTAAGTACTACACTATCTATATACCACATACAATTTTCATTTTTCTCTTATCAGCGTATCTTGAAATGTGTTTCACTGCCTTCCTCATTCCTTGGAGCAGTGATGCACTATGTGGTTATGTAGACCAATGTTCTATCCTGTGAGCATATCATCATAACTTTGTTACCTAATGCTCAGAGAACGATATTAGGATTATAACTGGTATTTTACAAATACTTTTCTCAATGCAAACATCTTTACATAGCTTTGTTCAATCTATGTTTAAGGTAGATTTTTAAAGTTAGAATTGGTCGGTCATAAAATAAATACATATATAATTTTCCCAGATATGGTTGAATCAATATATCTGCTTATATTCTAACCATCAAGGAATACCATTTCCTCATAGCCTTGACAAAGGACTGTGGTGCCAAACTTTCAAATTTTAGCTGAAATGTCGTGGGTCATGATTGCAATCCTAGTTATTTCAGTGATTGAGTGCAGAAGGATCACAATATGAAGCCATTCTGAGAAGAAAATTTTGAGAGCTACATGAAAAATAACAAGCCCAGACAAAAACCAAACAAGAGTTCAAGTGGAAGATATAGTGCCTTTTTAGGTTTTAACACTTAGTCTCTAATATATTTTAATTTATGTCAGTGTGTGGCACAGTGGTTACAGTTTTGTTTATAAAATGTTGATCCCATAATTCTTTGTTTGAGATACCATATTTGTCACACACCAAATTATCATGTAAAACTGATTTCTAGATTTTCTATTAGTTATTAGTCTGTTTGCCCTTTATAAGACAGACATGTACCTATAGAGAGAGTGCTATGAGTTTTAACATGTACAGATATTAGAAAACATCTTTATGTAACACTATGAAGTCATTTCTAAAGTCAATGTTAATTTCTTTGCCTCTTTCCTTTTTTGTGATTTATCTGTTATGTATACACACAACTACATCCATACTCACAAAAATATAATTATTTTTCTTGTTCTAGAAGAAGTTGTATAATTATTTTGTTAGGTATACACCATATAAATAGCTTATGGGTAATTTACATACTTGAAGTACTGAGCTTTCTTTTCCAAATCAAAACATGTTGTTCCATTTATTCAAGCATATTTTATATCTTTCCATCATATTTTATATATTTGTTCAGACTTAGGTATTAGATTTATGCTGTTAAATTATGCTTAGGTATTCTATTACTATTACTATTGTCATAAATAGTCATTGGTTCCTTTTTATCTTTGTTAGATGGTTATTGAGTATTTGTATAAAGACTAAAAATTTCTCTACAGTCAACAAATATTATTTTATAGTGCTTTTCTGTGGCTTCTTCAATGTTATCTACAGTTATATATTCTGAAAGTAGAGCTAAATTACTTCCTTTCTAATTTTATGCTTATAAGTTATTGGCAATAACCAATGGCACTGGCAAATGTCTACAGTACAACTAAATAGCAGTCGAAATAGAATCTTGCTTATTTTTTTACTTATTTTTTACTTTTAGTACTAAAGCCTTGACTATCTCCTCCTCCTCCGCTAGGAGAGCTGACCACAGATACTCTTACTCTTATTTTATTAAAAGAGCACTCGCTCTCCTCCCAGCCTTAAGTTATTAAACACAAGTTGCCTTTTCCATCTTAGCACTTCAGCTAGCTATCTCCAGCCTCTGGCAGATGTGGTTGGAAATGCCCACCTTACATGCTTCACTAGGAGACATGGTAGCTGGGAACTAAGTCAGGCTTCAAAGGCTACTGCCCACAAGGAAGCAAGAGCTTAAACCTCCTCCATTCTTCAGCAGGGCACATCTCTCCACTGTGTCTGTATTCCCTATTCTCCCCTGGCTTCTTCAAAACCAGACTTCCCCCACAAAAATAAAATCTTGTTAGGGAGGGCAAGGATTGTGTGGGGGATAACAAAGGAGAGGGTGGCATTGCTCGATAGGAAATGGACTCATTACCTTACTCATGTAACTGTAACCCCTCTGTGCAGTAGCTTTACAATAAAAAATACCCAAGAAAAAAAAATCTTGCTAGGCTTTGGTCTTGGCATGCTTCTGTTGCACTATTCTTGAGTTGAGCTAATCACATAAGAGATTGGTATTTCCAATACTTAACATTCCTCTCTCCCATTCATTCTATATCTTTTCAAACTGATTGGAAATCAGGGGCCCAAGGAAGATGCACATGTCAAAAGAACACAGGTAACCATTTCCCTCTGCTTTCCCATAAAGACAAATACCTCAGTGTGAAAAACTCCCCAGTTTTGATGAGAAGTAAGACCTGAAATCTCAGGGTAAACAGATATACTTTAAATAACTTGTCACTGAAGCTTCCCTGTAACTTTTAAACTATGCAGCAGAAAATTACTCTCTTCTTTGTAAACAAATTCATATGTTTGATTAGAACAACTGTTTTGAGTTGCCAAAGATAGAACGAATACAGATCATTTATGTCTGTTTAAGTTACAGGCACTTGGCATACTTGTTAATTGACCACATACATAGGGACATTTATATGTCTGTTGCACACAAGAGGTTTAAATTTTTTTTGGGGGGAGGGAGTGGTGCTGGTCCTGGAACTTGAATCTGGGACCTGAGCACTGTCCCTGAGCTTACGTACTCAAGCCTAGCATCTACTGCTTGAACTGTACTTCTACTTCCAGCTTTTTTGCTTTTTAATTGGAGATAAAAGTGTGTTTGGGGTGGCTTCAAATTTCCATCCTCAGATCTCAGCATCCTGAGCAGCTAGGATTATAGGTATGAGCTGCCAGCTCCAGTCCCCAGCTAAGAGATTTAAACTTAATAACAATGTTTCAAAGAACATTTTAATTTGCATGCCATTTATATTGTTCAACTATTGATTACTTCTTTACTCTTTCTGCTTGGTCAGTTTCAACTAGAATATATTATATTATTTAATTTGATCTATGCCTTGAACTGCTTTTATGGTGGTGATTTATTCTGTTGTTATTTATTATTATCTTTCTAACAGGGAAATTACAACCAGTTCAGAGATGTAAAATTTACTGTATTTGATGTTGGTATACTTTGTAGAGGGGAAGAGAAAAAACAAATTGTTTAAATAGGCATACAGGTGGACGCATTGCAACAATGAGATGTACAAGATGTTATGTCGAAAAAGAAACTTTACAACTTTGGTGGGGAGTTGTGGGGGGAGATGGGAAGGGATGGGAAGGGGAAACAAAGGAGGAGGTAACAATGCTTGATAAGAAATGTACTCATTACCTTGCTCATGTAATTTTAACACCTCTGTATGGTATTTTCACAATAAAAAAAGAAAAAAAGAATTACAAATTGAACTAAAACATTAATAAAGACAGATATAATCTTTTTGGAAATTAAAAGTCCCTACTGTTTCTATATGTATAAATTTAGTCCAAGAAAGACAAGTTAATCCAGAATATTTTGCTTGCTCCTTCTAGGGAGCAATTTCTTCTTGAGGTAGCAGCTTTGGGAAAAAAGAGACACTTTTAGACCAAAACTCCAGGGAAAAGACTCACTATGTTTCCTGGGTGACTCATGATTAGCTGGGTTTTAAGCTGTAAAGAAGCCATTAAACTGCTTCATCGTCTGCACATAGCTTTATGACTGGTTTTTCTGTCTTGCCAAAGTCCTTGGTAATAAGCCGCTTGGACATGAGGAAAGACTTAAAGAGTAATTATCGGGAACATACTCAGATTTAAACACTGAAGCATTTTCCCTGCAATTAGTATTTGTTGGACTTTCCTGAGCCTTATGAAAAAGTTCATTCAAGAAACCTGTGGCAGTCACATTCCACCACCAGCAGCAAGAACTCATTTTGTGAACAAGATGTAGGAGCCATGATATGGTAGATGGAAGAGCTCTCAGACTGCTGAGGAAGTTTATGCAATGTTGCTGGAAGGTACATTTGAGGGAGATAGGAAACTTGGATGCTACTTTCTCAAAGTGGTCATCATATCCCATAAACTTTCACTTACATTTTTCTTGAGTACATAGCTTTAGTCTGTATGAGCTTTAACTTAAGAAGCCATGTGAAGTCCCTGACTCCAGCCTTGAACTATATGAGCTATGGAGATCCATAGTTCTATGAAAATACAACCATGAATACTAACCATGTTTGGGGGATGGTGAGACTGAATGAGATACACTGTATATGCATGTAGAAATTTCACCACAAAAAAGAAAGCCTCCTTTTGCAAGTAATTCATGCTAAGAAAAAAATGAACAAGAAAACAACAATACTTTGACATAGTCTTCCAGGTTGCTAAGAATTTGAGACAAAATTATTTAAAAGCATCATGCAGAATAATTTCATTCCCTCTTATCCTATTATATAGTAGATCATGATCATTTATACAATTATATACTATCTAAAGAGACACAGAAGTTCAGCAAATCACTACATTTCCCTAATATGTTTTATTTGTAAAGGAAGCATATAATTCATATAACAGTTATTTTGGGAATCAGATGATAAAATACACTTGGAAAAACTTGCACTACTCTTGACTTCCAGTTTGCTTGTATGTTTTCTTTTTATTTTAGTAAACTCCAAGTTACCCATGGACTTCCCATTGGATGCACAGGGATTCAGTGTCTGAATGAGATGAAAAGTCAGTAAATTTGCCTTTTAATATTAATAAGAAAGTCTGTATACTGATGTGTCTCTAAGGCTTGAAAATACTCAACACTCAACACTGTGGCAGTTAGAATCTAATAATAGAGGAGTTAATAATTTAATTAAATTATATTTATAATTGTAAAACTATGTCTGAAACTCTATATGAAAACCAGGGTAACATATTAGAAGAGTGTGTTAATTCCAGTGGACATAAATTCATCAACATGAAGAATTGCTCCAATCAATCCTAGCCTGGAGAAAAGATATTCCTCCTTAGTGAAGGAAGGTAGACTATGTCACCCCCAAAACATGCCTCTTTTACATAAATAATTTTTATTTCATTGAAATTAAGAAACAGCAGAGGAAGAGCTTTCATTTTCCTCCTCCATTTCTATCTAAAGACAGAATAAAGATTCTTTTTTTCTTTGTTTTCAGCCAATCGTTACAAAGGCTTCAATGGAGAGCTGAATTGGGACACCATGGTGCCTGGAGAACAGCCAAGAGACAGGACACAGGACAGGAACATGGAGACATGTGTCATGGTGTAATGGTGCCTGAGCTAGTTTGTGCCTAAATAGGGTCAGGTCAGGGTGCAGGGTCATAGGATGCTCTCAGTCCTAGGTACTGGACTGACAGGTTCAGTAACTGGGCCAAGCGCCCACCACTGTCTCCAGGAATTCAGGCATGGCTATGGGTGGGGGGAGGGCTTATCCTATTATCTATCATGTGGCCAAGATGGCAATGGCCAGACCTATTCTCCCTACTTCATTCCCCATTGCTCTATGTACATAAAATCAAACGATTGATTTCTATGTAAGAGAGCTGAATTTCTGTCCTCAAGAACCAAGAGCCTAACTAAGTTACTTTAACCAGGTTTACAAAGAAGGCTCTCCTGTAAGACAACATGTTTTTTCCTAAGTTTCCCTTAGTTTTTGCCTGGGCTATTTCTTCCTGTAATTTAAGGAGTCTCCAACAGTTAAAGTTGGCTCCATATGACTGGTACCCATATAGTCAGGGGACTTTGAACTTCCTTTCCTAGGTCAGGTTGAGTAAGTGTGGAGATTGCACTTGTGAGAGATGGTTACAGGCCTAAGCCTTCTGTATCTGTCTAGGAAATCCTAGCCTTATGTAAAATATCTGGCTACCAAAAGTTGTCACCCTGGTAAAATTATCCAGGGGCCACTGCCTAAAATTGCCTTAAGCCTGTGGTGCCTGTGCCTGCCAACCCTATTTAATGTATCCTTAACCAATCTATGTAGAAATTTGCAGGCAACCTAGCAGGAGGTGTGACCATCCACCCATCCAGCTGCTGGGAGACACTGCTGTTGCTATTGCTCATCCCTTCCAACTTGGAAATTCAATTTGGGTAAAGTTCAAGGACAGCCTGACAGGCATTTGGAGATCTACATCTCATCATCCTGACCACCTCCACTGAGATAAAGGTAGACAGGACTCCTGCCTAGCTCCATCACATGTGACTGATTCCTGGTGAAAGACTGCTTTGGATTTTCTGGAACTAAGACTTTGGTTGTAGGACATTCTTTCTGTAATACATAGATTTGGAGATAACTCTTATAGCTTAGATATGTCAGCCTAAGAACCTAAAAACAAACAATACTTAGTTCAGGCTCATAAATTTACCTTCTTACAGTTTCCTACAGTTAGCCAGGATTCAAGTCTTGGACTTAACTTCTACTGAAGTTTCTCCTGGGCAATGTACACTGAACTTATTAATAAACTTACTTGTCTTTGTCCTGTTAATCTGTCTTTTGTTACAGGTACCTGTCCCGATTCATGAGAGCAGAAGAGAAGCACAATTTCTTTTTGGGGTGGAGAGAACTTTGTGGGGGGGGAACCCTACTGAACGTGTAGGCAAACACAATTCCCCCTTGAGCAGCAAATATCCTTATCCATTTGAGAATCATTAACTCAGAGGATGATCAATGTGGTAATTAGTAAGGTAAAGATGATACATTTAAAACCATCTGGAAGAAGTTGTACAAAGACAAGTTTCTATTTCAAATAAAATAAGTTACTCCAACAATGAACTTTGCTCTTAAAGTAGCTTTAAGATACTGTGGACCCTTATTCATTAGAAGCATTTCAATGGAGCGGAATGAATCATCATTAGCCAATGCTATTACAAAGGGAATTATGTGGAGATTTGATGTCAACTAAATGACTTTAATGACCCTTAATAGCCTTACCAACTTCAGAGGACTATGGTGTATATGACTTCTCATCAACATCAAAATATGGCTTTCTGCTTCAAGTGCCATTATATATACATAGATACTTATATATTACATATACATAGATACTTACTACTCAAGAGTTAATATCTGTCTTAAATCTGAGTGAGTAACAGTTCAGATGAGAAAAGATTTACAAAGAAAATAAAGCAAGTTAGAGTTAATCTTATCATCACTTTGTTATATTATTATTTTATTATCATATCAGCTAGATATTAC
>NW_012267225.1:22061305-22091066 GCF_000151885.1 Dipodomys ordii
GGAAGTGGTGCTGTGGCTCAAGTGGTAGAGCGCTAGCCTTGAGCTGAAGAGCTGAGGGACAGCGCCCAGGCCCAGAGTTCAGGCCCCACGACCAGACCCTCCACACACACCAAAAAAAAGAAAGCACCATCTAATCAGGATTGTCTAAATCAGAAAAATATTAAATGTGATAATAGAACTCAAAATATTCATACTTAGACAATAGGCATAAACCAGGATCTCTTGCATTAACTTCATCTTTAACGCCAAAGTGGTTCATTTCATACATAAGTAATTTTAATCAGGGCTAATTTCTTGACACATCGAAAGGCCTTTACCTATCCTTCACAGTTAGTCTACTGGAATACTTGGTGAAAAAACTGAGAGTTGTCTAACATTCTAAATATCATCACTACTTGCAATATTCTTTCATAGACCCCATTGGCTCTAATTCTTTCCACTTAAGCCATGCAAAGCCAATTTGCTTTTCCAAGCCACATCTGTACATATTGCATTCATTTTAATATTGAAATATAACTATTTGGGGACAAATCATCTTTAAATTTTAGTTTCATTCAGTGCTTCCAAACAAGTGAATGAACAAAGACAACAAAAACACTTCAAAAAGGTAGAAGAAAATGTCAATGTATACTTCTTATCTAAATTATAAAATAATTCTAGGATTAAAACACATCAAAGGTAAATAGTTTCTTAATTTGGATTACATTAAAATTGTAACAATAGTGAATAATAATTGTAAAGTTTGCCAAAAGGAGACTAGCATGTAGCTCAGGTAGAAGAGAGTGTTTTGGGAGAACCAAACTGCAGGCCTGCACTCAAAAGTAGGGTATAGCATATGGCTGGTAGTGAGTAGCAAGTAGCAGGTAATACATAGTTTGACTGATGGAGAAGAGAGATTATATAGGAAAAGGAGAGGAAGGGGTGTGGCTGCACTGGATCTGGACATGACCTCAGGTCCTTTTGCTGACTCCCAGTCGGGGGTAATTGACAGGTGATTAACAGTTACTGGTGATTGCCAGTTTCAGGAGGGCCAGGGTTTTCTGGTAAGGTTGCCTGTTGACCTTCACATAAAGGAAGGGATGGGGAGGGGCTGTTCTTCCAGGCAGTCCTAACAATGATAATAATAATGTGTAAAGAAATTGGAAGAAGTAAATTGTACAGATATTCTAAAAGGCTAGTGTCATTATATCAGACAAATAAATTATTAAAATAACAAAACTCTGATTAGACATTTAACCATGAAAAAACAATTTATAACTGACCATGGTAGTATACATCTTTAATCCCAACATTCAGGAAGCTGGTAGGTTGAAGCAGGAGGATTGCAATTTTTGAGATCAGTCTTGGCCATATAGTGATACATGATACATATACATTGATACATACATGTGTGTGTGTGTATGAAAGAGAGAGAGAGAGAGAGAGGGAGAGAGAGAAAGAGAGACTGTGTGTGACTGTATGTGTGTGTCTGTGTATAAAATCATGTATATGATACTGAACTTAGAAAATGTTTTGTTCCCACTAATAAAGTAATTTAGATTTTAAAAATCCATGGAATTTTCTCACTCAGAAAATATTTTTAAGTAATACTAAATGTTGGAGAAGGATTAGTAAATTATGGATTCTTGTCTATTTACTAATGGAAGAATAATATTGGAAAGCAATTTAGCATTAGTTTGATGAATAACACTTATCCACATAAACAGTCCTTTGATTGAATGAATGTGAAAAAGACTTTGTCTGCATGCCAGTAAGCATTCCAGTGGTATTTCCAATTATGAAAATTTGGGAGCAGTTTAAATGTTCAGTAACAAGTGTTTACAAAATGCATCTTCACAGTGAAATAGTATGTGTTGTTAGGCTTTCTTGTTTATGAAGAATTCTTAAAACTTGAGCAAAGGCTATGTCTTACTAATAACACCACAATGAAAACTTAAAAGATCAATTTAAAAAATAATGTTTTAGAGCTAATGCATGGGAAATAATCCTGAGGGAAATATTTTATAAATGGTGTATTTCATAGTGCTTGTGTTTGAGTGGTGGGGATCTGGGTAACCTTTCTTGTTTCTTTGTTTTGTAATCAGAAAAAGCCTTTTTCCTCCCCAGATGTGTACAGATTGTTGTGACTTCACTAATTCTTATTTATTTTTTCTGGAATAACTCCAATTATTTTATTCCTTCTTCATGGGCTTCTGTATTCCTCTCATATCCTTTTGTAAGTAGGGCACCAACAACACAACCCATGGTCTCAGTAGGAGCAAATCCCAGGACTCCCTTACATACTGAAGTCTGCTGCCTGACGTGGCAATAATATTTCAGGAAAATCCATGCAGTTCTTCTGTGGACATCTGTAGATCACTTATAATGTCTATTCAAATAAAACACTGTAGGAATAGTTATTACATTATTTAGGGTGCAATGATAAGAGCACAGCACATGCTCAGTAGACATAAAATTCTTTCAAATATTTAATTTGAATATTAGTTACATTTGAAGACCAGAAAAATCACAGATATGGAAGGCTGGCTAGACTTGTCTGAGGTAATTAATGTCTGAGGTAATTATGAAGTGGATCATATATCTCATGCCTTGTAGATACTTCATTGGTATGAATGATACTTCATATTTGTTTATAATCATATCAAGTATCAGTTATACTGAATAATTCTCCCTAACCTAGTGAGGTTTAAGAGTTTCCTCTTCAATTTATCAGAAGAATGAAATCCCACGGGAATTAATGACGGTGTCTCAGGGCAGGCAAAAGACAGGCCCATCAGAAGATCAGGTGAGAAGGAATGTAGGGTAGAAACACACTTTGATGGAGCTGGAGTAAGAAAGGCTGATTGCTCTCCATATCTCATGTTACTTTCTCCCTGAACACATTGCTAGGCTACAATCCTCATCTTCTCTGTGAAAATTTGGTGTTATGGAACCAGATTCAAATCCATGGTAAGAGACTGAAAGACTAATGATTGTTATTTTATGCACATGTCTAACTAGAGCCTTTCATGATCCTTCTCCTTCTAGGAAAAAAATTAATAAATAGAAAATAAAAATAGAAAATCAAGATAGAAATAGGAAATAGAACTAGAAAAAAATGAAATAAAGAAGACCTTGAGGAACATCAAAGCCACATAGTAAAAATAGGTAATGTCTGTCACCTTGGATTCCCAAAGAACTAATATGGATAGATAAAGGTTTCTCTCCCAATTTGCTCCTTTCCAGCAGACCTAAACAGGAAATGTCCCCTCTAGTGTATAGGAAATCATGTAATTTGGGATGTAGTTACAGAGCATTGAACAAATTGTAACTAATGCAAAACCCCATGATGTCCTTTAAATGACTCTGCTATTTCCTTAGAACTTTTCTTTATTTCTTCTGAATTTTTCCAATTATTCTGAATTGAGAGAATTTGCTTCAGATTCTACAGATACTCCAGTCATAATTCAACAAGCCACCTCTTACTTATGGCTAGATATTATAAATGAAAATACACAATTCTATTTTATAGCAACAAATTTCAACTTAGATGTATCTTACCATTTTAAATTTTTTTAGTTACCTCATTTCTGATATTTGCAATTTTTCTTTCCTTCACCTTTAATAAGTACCCCTTTTGTATTATCACTTCAGGAAATGTATTACTAAACATTATGAGTAGATTACGCTGGTGAGAAGTCAAGCACTTTATTTAGACAAGATTTAGAACATAGCTATGTATTTACTTTTATACACTTAATGAGAGAAAATCCAGTTGCTTTTAGCACACAATTGTTGCTGTTTAACACACAATGCCAACACATCTATTCATTTCCACTGTTTTCTGTTCTGGCTAGACAATGCTTTTGGTCTTATCCAGCTCATCTGTGGCTAGAAGCATCAGGATGACCTCACTTACAGATGGTAGGAATCTGTCAAAAGAAATGAGAAACTCAGAATCCCTAGTTCAGATATCAGTGTGGGAACCACTACCTGGCACCTGGTCAAGGAGAGAATTGCTACAGTGTTTTTATCTCTCTTTGAAATGCATTTGTTATTTTTTACATATCGGTATCTCCAAATACTGAGTTGAAACATTTTATAAAGATCAAGTACTGAAGTTAGATGGATTGGAGAACAATCTGTACCAGAAAATCTACACCAAATGAAGCTACTGCAACTGAGCACAAAATTTCCTTTTGGGAGAAAGGGAGTAGCAGGCACAAACTACTATAAAAAACTCCCTGCTGGGTTCCAGTTTCACACAAATCCCATCCAATTACAGGACAGACTGCAGCATCCAAAGCGGCTTGTCAGATGTGAAGACTCTTTCTTATCCCTTTCATTTTCCCTGATCTTCTTTGCTTAGGCTCATTCTTTATGATAGAAGGAAAATGGCAAGGAAAGGCAAGGAGAGAAGCAGTGGGTAAGGGCCTATGAGGGAGGCAGAACAAAATGGAGAGTTTCACATTCATTTCTAGTATGAGATTATGGCACTGTGTTTTTTTGCTAATCATTAATATATGTTGATATAGGCATGGTCTGTAACAATGCTATTTGTGGTTGATAACATAATTATTAGTGTTTTTGTTTTACTATAGATCATTTGCTTATTATTTGGAAAAAGCTATCTTTTTCCTACTTTTGGCCAAGTGGTAAGTGATTTCTCTTTGGGTAGAGATTAACCAGGGCAGCAAGGCGTCAGAGGACACAGGAGAAGTTCGGTTCACTACCTCAAGTTACACGAAACACACATACACACACACACACACACACACACACACGTACACACAAATACATGTTCATATGAACTTAAAAGATGGCTTTGCTGGGCCTGAGAATTACCTATTTAATTAATTAAAAGCTGGATTCTCACCCCAACCCTACTGGCACTCTACCTTTGAATCTGTGCTGTTTGATCTAAACCATTCCCTATTGCTATGGCTTTACAACCATCTAGGGTTGAACAAGATTCACTGATAAGCATCTTAGAACAATAAACAAATTTGTCTTCAGTCAGACAATTCCATGGTATCATCTTAAAGAACAGCCAAATTTACTTCTGGAGTTAAACACCAAACTAATGGTCAAGCTGATCAAAGCTGTGACTTCTTACTGTTTACTTTTCTTTCTTTCTTTTCTTTTATGTCAGTTTTGGGGCTTGAACTAGGAGCCTGGTTGCTGTCCCTGAGCAGGCTAGCATTCTATCATTTTGAGCCAAAGCACCACTTCCAGTTTTCCAGTGGTTAATTAGAGATAAGAATCTCAGGGAATCTTTCCTACTGGGGCTGGCTTTGACCCTTGATCCTCACATCTCAGCCTCCTAAGTAGCTAGTATTACAGGGTGAGCCACCAGTGCCCTATTAGATACTGTTTTTTACCATGCATTTCTTTCTCAACTCCTGCCCTGAATGTTCTATATTTAATCTAAGGCCATCTATTTAGTCAGGGAAGATGGCAGAAGATGTACTGAAGTGTTATTCACATGGCTGCCATGTAATAAAAAAAATCCTCTTTCTCTGTCTTTGACTTTGTCTCTTTATTTGGTATATGGGGCAAGTGGCCAGACAAGACTTTGGGCTTGGAATCTAAAAACCCAGTTTTTTGTTTTTGTTGTTGTTTGTGGGTCTTGAACTCTGGGCCTGGGTGCTGTTTCTGAGCTCTTCGGCTCAAGGCTAGTGCTCTACCACTTGAACCACAGCTCTACTTCTGTTTTTCTGATGGTTTTTATTGGAGATAAGAGTCTCATACACTTTCTTTGCCCAGGCTGGCTTTGAACAGTGATCTTCAGATCTCAGCCTCCTGAGTAGCTAGGATTACAGGCATGAGCCACTGGCACCTGGCTAAAAACCCAGTTTTAATATGATATACATTTAGAATCAAATAATTTGCCAATTGTAATATAAATGTTACTTTTCCTTCTTGGTCATTTTAAATGGTTTATTTAGTAAGAGTGATAGATTTAATTAAGACTAAACAATTAGCTAGGAATGGTGAGCATGATGTTGAAACATCATGGTGGCTCATGCTTGTAATCATAGCTACTCACTAGGCTAATTCTTGGCAGAACAAAGCCAGGGTTGGAAACAAGTTTGCTCAACCAATAAAAATCTGGGCATGGTGAAACTTATTTCTCAACCCAGCTATTGCATGAAGCATAAATAGGGAGATTGCAGACAGGTCAAGCCCATGTAAAAAATGAGACCTTATTTGAAAAATATCAAATATAAAAGGGGATTTTGGCACGGCTCAAGTGGTAGAGCAGCTGTCACAAAGCCCAAAGTTCAAACCCTAAAACTGCTGTTACAAAAAGACTAAGTATTATCTATTTTACTGATAAGTCTGTTCTTATCTGTGATTTTTTTCTTTGTTTTTAGCAATATGTGGCTATGGGAACAGGTTGCATTATATAGCCCAAGACGTCTTTGAAATCATGATCCTCTTGCTTCAGTTTCTCTAGTGTTATGAATACAGGTGAGTGCCACCAGGTATAATTCAGTGATATACTTTTCAATAATATAATTAATAAGTTGGAATATATTCCATATAACTAAGCAATAATGAAAGTTTGTCAGAAAGTAAAAAGTATAACTACTAATGCCAAGTGGAATGCATTTTTCTTCTTAATATATACAGACATGACCCCATTTTGTGTGAGTGTGTGAGAGAGAGACAGAAAGAGAGACAGAGAGAGAGATAGAGAGAGAGAGAGAGAGTCAGTCCTGTGGCTTAGATTCAAGGCTTAGGTACTGTCATTCATCTTTTTTTTTTTTTTAACTATTTGAGCCATAGCTCCATAGCTGGATTTTTTGTGGTTAATGGGAGGTAAGACTCTCACAGACGTTTCTTCAACCTTCAATACTCAGATCTCAGCCAACTGAGTAGTTAGGGTTACAGGCATAAGCCACCAGTGCCCCCCATTATTTTATTTTATTTTCATTTTATTTTATTTTTGCTAGCCCTGGGCCTCAGACTCATGCTTGAATGGCTTAGGTGCTATCCCTGAGCTGAGCTTTTATGCTCAAGGCTAATGCTCTACCACTTTGATCCACAGCTCCATTTCTGGCTTTTTGTATTTTTTGGGGGGTGGAAGGGTCAATCGTGAGGCCTGGGCACTGTCCCAGAGCTCAACGCTAGCATTCTACCACCTGAGCCACAGCACCACTTCCGGTTTTCTGGTGGTTTATTGGAGATAGGAGTCTTAGGTACTTTCCTGCCGGCTGGCTTTGAACCGTGGTCTTGAGATCTCAGCTTCCTGAGTAGCTAGGATTTTAGGCAAGGGCCACTGGTGCCCAGTGTTTCTGGCTTTTGGATGGTTAATTGGAGATAAGAGTCTCACAGACTTTCTTGCCTAGGCTGGCTTTGCACTTCAATTTCCAGATCTCTAGTGGCTCCTGGCTCTGGCATCATTTTTTTTTTTTTTGGGTCCAGTCATGGGGTCTGAACTCTGGGCCTGGGCGCTGTCCCTCAGCTCTTCAGCTCAAGGCTAGCGCTCTACCATTTGAGACACAGCGCCACTTCCGGCTTTTTTCATTTTACTTATGTGGTGCTGAGGAATTGAACCCAGGGCCTCAGGCATGCAAGGCAAGCGCTCTACCACTGAGCCATCTTCCTAACCCCCCTGGCATCATTTTTAAGGAGTTAAATCAGTACAGGTTTGTATTTCTTTGTTAGAACTGTCTAATTATTCCCCACTTTTATGTTTGGTATGCTGTTTTTCTTCAGGAAATACACAAGGGCAAAAATCCTAGGAAGTTAATCAATTACTACTGTACTTTATCTTCTGGAAGATATAATCTGTTGTTAAGGTTCTTCAAAACTAGGAAGAAGCTATTTAGAGTGGCTTTTGATTATGCTAGTGTCACTTTTGGATGAGAGATGAGATTAGGTGCCCAATGGCCTATTAAGACTAGATGGGGGAGGAGGGGAGGCTGGGAAGGGATGTGAAGGGTAAACAAAGGAGGAGGCTGCAATGCTTGATAAGAAATGTACTCATTATCTTGCCCATGTAATTGTAATCCCTCTGTACAGTATGTTCACAATAAAAAAATAAATTAATTAAAAAAAAAGACTAGATGGGCCTTTTCCTGAATCCTAGGCTGGCAGTTGCATAAAAATACAGCAAAAGTCTCCTAAAAGAATATATAGTAGGTTATAAAACCAAAGGTCAGGAGAACAGAAATGTTGCATTGGTATTTCCAATTTTAGGAAACACATTTATGTTTAAAGACTAATATTTTATTTTTATTTATGAAAATATACCAAGAATATTATTTACCTGTGTATTTCTAAAAATTGGCACGTCATAAGATGTAGGAAGGGAATCGAGATTTCAGCTATTGCAGTGATAAGTTGAACAAGCACTCTAGACTATTACTCAGTCAGCTTTTCATTGCTGGGACAAAATATGATAACTTAATGGATAAAATGTTTATTTTAGCTCATACTTTCAGAGGTTTTTGTCCACAGTCACTTGGTTGCACTGCTTTTGGGTCTGATGATGCAAACATTATAATACAAACAGCATGTACACCAAAGCAGCTCCCTTTGTGGCAGACAGGAAACAGAGAGAAAGAGAGGGAGAGAGAGAATATCTAGTGACAAAAATAGATGTTTCATGCCATTCCTACAATGACCTACAGCACCATAGGGTGGCAAGTATACTTTTTAGCACACAGCCTTTGGGGCATTTCAGACCTAAGCCATAACAGCCAGAAACTACATATTACTCTTAAAAGATGACACATGGGAATAAGCTGAAAAGTTATTGGGGAACATGAGACAGGTATTGGCTTTGCTGAGACGTCGCTGGTCTGAGCAATTAAATAATCAGAAAGTCCACAGTAGCTCCTTTGAACCAGATGGTAAGCCTAGCACAGTTCCTTCAGGTTTTTATTTGTGTGCTTTGCCAATGCAAATAATATGAAGGCATTAAAATTGTACTCATATTTTTCTACTCTTTTTTGTAATTAAAGTTTTTTATTGTTATTATAAAGGTGATGTACAGAGAGATTATTATTACATAAATCAGGTAATGAGTACATTCCTTTTTGGACAATTAAAATATACTCATTTTTTTTTCACTCAACTTTTTCCTAAGAACCAGATTTTTTGTTCTTATCTTTATGTTGAAAAGCAAACAGGGAAGTATTTAAAATGTTCTGATGGGTGTGGCCACTGTTGGATGAGTGGTATCATAAATTACTCTATGGGCACACCATTTTGACCAGGAATGCCCTTCTAGAACCTTCCCAGGAAAGATCGTTGGGTAAAGGCAAATGATCAGGGAATCAGGGGATGTGAGCCTTATCTTGCTACTGACATTGTCCATGTGTTGGAAAAGTGCTTCTTTTTTTGGTCATTGAAAATGTCACTGTTCCTATATGGATTCTGCAAAGTTAATGGGAACTTGAATTCCCTATAACATGGCTCTCCTACAGGACAGAGGAGTAGGAAGAACAGAGCCTGTGTCAGCCCATGGTTGGAGTCTTCTCAGCAGGAACTTGGCTCCCTTTCTTTCTCCTGACTTCCTTTTGGTGTCCCTGCTGGGTGTCCTCTCCCTCTCTCCCTCTCACCTCCTAGGATCCACTGTGTTAGACATATCCTCTTCAGCCCACCTATACTAGGGCACCCATTGTAGCCTGCACACGATAGTTTTGTTGGAAAAAGTACAACTTTGGGGGTCAAACATAGCAAAGGTTTTATCTTACCTCCATGGTCTGCCAGTTTGGCCTGCATCACATTCCAGACACAAAATCTGGGCCTCCAGTAAGTGATTTGGTTAGTAATAAACGACCTGGTAACAACACAAGATGAGATTATGCAATTAAACATCGGATACAGCTCAGTTTTGACTCCCTATTTCCCTTTCCCCTCTGCTAGTACCTTTCACTTCAAATGTTGCCTGTCCAGTAGGGATGCCACATACCGCTGATATATGGTCTCATATAATCCTTCCCAAATCCTTTTTCTGTTAATAGCACTAGAAAGGATATTTTCAAAAATCGCAATATGTTCTGAGTGTTTAAATAAAGCTGAGTGATTGCAGATCTGCTGGATCCTTTGCAGGGATAACCATTCCTTCCTGGCCCCCAGGAAATTTGCTGTAGCCTCTAAATTCTTTTCTCATACAGCTTTGGTAAGGAGATATGGGTAGTGAAAGAAAAAGGATGCTCAAGGATAGTCTGAGAATGAGGGTGGAACCCTGTGCCTTATGTCCTCCTGTCCTGGAACAGAGCACATAGGCCCTTCTTCCCCTTACCCCAGTTTAGAACAAGGGATATTTGTATCTCAGTTCCTGGGGGTGAGAGTGTCTCTGAGCTTCCCCCAACATCAAGGAATCAGGTGAGCCCAAGCATTATATTTTTAGAGTCTTACAATCTTTCCTTTCCTTCTTCCCATGGTACTTTCTGTGGGTCCTAGGTCTTGCACATTTGTAGTTCCCAGTTGTAGTTCTCTGAGCATGGGTATTCTACTTAGAGAGGCTGAGTCTGCTGTGTTTCCAGCAGTAAAGGCTGAGGATATGAGGGGGAGAATGAAGGACCATACATTTCTATCTGCTCCTGGACATGTTTGCCTCCACCTTGGCCCCTTGGCCCCTGGCTTTCTGACAGTCACCAGGAAAGCTGGATCATAAGGCTGCAGTGGTGACAGCTGAGACTGTGGGCACAGCAGAGGTATATAGCATACCCATGTGTGAACCTCCGCAAGAATGCAGAGCTACAGGAGGTGTGGATGACTGTTCAGGGAGTGTGGAGGAATGTGCCTTCTAATCCCAGAAGGGACAGCACCAGAGTCATAGCAGGCTAATAGGAGTAGACATGATGGCCTCCCCTAACTACGGAACAGGGTGACCCTCATGATAATCTGAGGGCTCTATGTGGAGTTGTTGAGAATGATGAGAATATGGCTCATTTCTGGCCATCTTCTATCATCTAGAGGGTCATGTCCAACGAGGAGGAGAAAATGTGGTCTGAGGGAACTGGGGAGGTGAACAAACTGTGGTTAACACACCCAGGTGAGGCTCAATGTCTTTGTTCACTACAGTCTACTGAATTAAGACCTGCAGGCCCCAGTTTCCCCATCCTCACCACTCCCAAAAGCACCTCCAGTTCTCCAACCACCCATTGCCCCTGTCCTGGACAGCATTCTCAATCTTTCTGTACCAGGAACCAGTATGGCCAGCACCTTTGAGTAAGTAGAACATCAAGGGATGAGGATTTTACCAATTTCTGCATTCTTCCACTTTTCCGAAGTTGTGGGATCTCAGGCAGAGTCAGGGAGATGCTTTGTGGGGACTGTCTTCCTGATTCACACCAATCACTCATCTTTCATACCTCAAGCACATCACTTCTGTAGTGCAAAGTAGAAGGAAAATGAGGGGAGCTTAGCAGCCTTTGCTTGGGCAGGAGTGGGCTACATCTGCCTTCTTCTTCCCAGCCATTTCTCCCTGTGGGCTCTGAAATAGTTATTTCTTGGGGCTGCTACCACTCTGAGGGATCCTTTCTTCAGGGTATTTGTGGATGGGAAGTGTCTCTGTGTGTGCTTCCTCTTAATGATTTTTCTGCTTCCTGTGGAGTCCTCTTATTTCTCCCTTTGCTTCCCTTCTTCTAGTCAGTCCTCAAAAATCCAGATATGCTCCAGATTCCAGTTCTTTTGTAATCAAGGAAATACTCTGATTCTGCTGTTGCTTCATACAGAGATAGTGATGGGAGAGGAAGGTTTTACTCAGTGATCAAATGGAGAATCTGGAACCTCTGCTTGTAAATTAGCTTCTTAATTGCAGGAAGTAAAGGAGTTACAGATAGAGATAAGAATAATAAGGGAGAGAAATGATGTAATCAGAGTAGCATTCGTGTCTTTTCTAGGTAGAGACTTTCCAGAAACTTAAGTGCTGTCTCTCTTTTTTTATTTATTTTTTTATTTTTAATTTATTTTATTTTATTTGTGAACATACTGTACAGAGGGGTTACAATTACATGGGCAGGATAATGCGTACATTTCTTACCAAGCATTGCAGCCTCCTCCTTTGTTTACCCTTCACATCCCTTCCCAGCCTCCCCCCCCAGTCCCAATCCTTCTCCCCCCCCCACTGACATTGTAAAGCTCGTTATGGACATGACAACTTGTACTTCTCATTGTTGCAATAGGTCCACCTGTATCCTTAAACGACTTATTTTTCCCCATCTCCTCCACAAGTTATACTGACATCAAATATAGTGAAAGCAGGGGTTATACTGTGGGGGAGGGACATACAAAGCAACAAAGGAATAATCTTATAAATGCGTTAGAAACACATGCATGAAAGAAAAAAACATTAAAATACATATCTAAGGGTTCATTTTCCTAACATCACATTATCTGACCTTTTCTGCTTGACTCATACATATACTAGATATTGCAAATAAGGGAAACCATGGGGCCTGTGTTTCTTTGGGCCTGGCTTACTTCGCTTAATATAATTTTTTCCAAGTCTTTCCATTTCCTAACAAATGGGGCAATGTCATTCTTTCTGATGGAGGCATAGAATTCCATTGTGTATATATACCACATTTTCTTGATCCATTCATCTACTGAGGGGCATCTGGGTTGGTTCCAGATCTTAGCTATGGTAAATAATGCTGCAATAAACATAGTTGTGCTGGTACCTTTAGTGTGGTCTTGTTTGTAAACATTTGGGTAAATGCCCAAAAGTGGAATTGCTGGGTCATAGGGGAGTTCTCTGTGGAGTCGTTTGAGGAACCTCCACACTGCTTTCCAAAGTGGATGAACAAGTTTACATTCCCACCAACAATGAAGTAAGGTTCCCTTCTGTCCACATCCCCTCCAGCATCTGTTGTTGTTAGAGTTCTTGATTTTTGCCATTCTAACTGGGGTGAGGTGGTATCTCAATGTTGTTTTGATTTACATTTCTTGAAGAGGAAAGAAGGATGGCCAATAGACACATGAAGAAATGCTCCACCTCCCTAGCCATAAAAGTGCTGTCTCTCTTTAGGTCTTTCATGATTTGCGCTTTCAGATCATGGTAGCTGATGAATGTCTTTACCCCAAAGATTAAGGCTACAAAGGAGACAGACACCTACCATATAAAGACAGAGATGCCAAGACTTAGATAACTGCAGGTCTTAGAGTCAGTGTTCTCAGCAAAAGTAAACTTTAATTCTCAGAAGAGTAACCCAGACAACTGTTAAAACCCACTTGGCATAGGTATTATCTACAGAAAAGCTAGTGTGACACTGATAACGTATGGCCCGCCTCTGCGGCCATACATTGAATGATTTGTTTAAGTTGACTTAAAGCAAATGAAGCTACAGGGTTTTTTAGGTTGGCTTTCTTCGCTCTCTCTCTCTCTCTCTCTCTCTCTTTCTCTCTCTCTGTACAGAAGGGTTACAGTTACATGAGTAGGGTAATGAGTACATTTGGTGGTAAGCATTGTTACCTCCTCCTTTATTTTCCCCCTACCATCACTTCCCTCTCCACCTTCCTAACTCCCCCCACCACCACCCCGACACTGTAACATTCATTTTCAACAAAGTGTCTTGTACATCTTGTCACAATGGTCAGCCTGCATCCCCATTTAAGCATTCTGCAATATCCCTTTCCCTCCCCAAATTACAAAAATGTATATACAACATGCAGAACACCAGCATCATAGGAGAAACTTCTGCTATTTCAGAAACTGAGTTTTAAAATAGAACCAAGACAAGAAAGGAAGATGTAGACATGTAGTCTTGAAAAGGCACTAAGAAATAGATAATTCCAGGTTCTAAAGGTTTGGTATCCAATAAAGAAAAGTAATTATATTTATTCCCTGAAGCTTTTTTTGTTCTTTGGCAAAGTTTTACATCTATGTTCTGTGATCAGATATATGTTTTTAATTGTGGTGGCAATCGATAAAAAGAAGATCATATAGTGTAGTGAATTTAAACATATAATATATTTGGAAAAAATAATTAAATTAAAAATTGCTTATGTTGGGAAAAGTATATACTTTCTCTAAAAATGGCAACAGCATGAGATAGAATTTCCTTGTCTTTCAAAGTTAAACATAACAATTCTTTAACCTCAGACTCAGACCCAGTTTTCAAAACGTAATTACAGATATTGCTACTATTGTTAAATATTTTGTGTTTTACCTTTTTTGTTGTTATTCCTAAAAAAAAAAGGTTGAAAAATATACAGGTGCCAGTGGCGCTCACCTATAATCCTAGCTACTCAGGAAGCTGAGATTTGAGGATTTGAAGCCAGCCTGGGTAGAAATATCAATGAGCCTTTTATCTACAATAAATTACTCAGAAAAAGCCAGAAGGGATGCCACGGATCAATTGGCAAAACACTAACCTTAAACAAAACGAGGCTCAGTGACTGCACTCAGGACCTGAATTGAAATCTCTTGACCTGCAAAAAAAAAAAAAAAAAAAAAGTTGCAATTGTGTGCTTCCCATTTTAACTCAGAGCTGTTTGCCAGAAGCCTAAAGCTTTTAGGGCAGAAAATTGTCATTTAACTACTATGTAATAAAATTTCCTTCTTTGTTTCAACTCACGTTTCTTTTTTTTAAAAAAAATATATTGTAAAAATGTTGTAGAGAGGGGTTACAGTTACATGAGTAGGGTAATGAATATATTTTATAGCAAGCATTGCTACCTTCTCCTTTGTTTCCCCCTACAATCACTTCTCTCCCCACCTCCCCAACTCCTCCTCCCCACCCGACATTGTAAATTTCATTTTCAACATAGTGTCCTGTACATCTCGTCGTCACAATGGGTCAGCCTCCATCCTCATTTAAGCGTTGTGCAATATCCCTTCCCCTCCCCAAATTACAAAAATGTATGTTCAAGGTGCAGAACACCAGCATCAAATCCAGTGAGAACAGAGGTTATACTGTGGGGGAAGAACATACAAAAAAAAATCACATAGTGCATTGTAAGTACATTAAAAACACTAGCAAGAAAGGAAAAAAAAACATTTGTATCACTGTCTTGGGGGTACATTTTGCTTAACATTATCTCATGTGGTCATATGTACATAGCTTTTGACCTTCTCTGTTTGTCCTGGACATGTACAAGTCATTGCAAACAAGGGAAACCATGGGACCTATGTTTCTTTGGGCCTGGCTTACTTCACTTAATATAAGTTTTTCTAAGTCTTTCCATTTCCTAACAAATGAGGCAATGTTATTCTTTCTGACAGAGGCATAGAATTTCAGTGTGTGTGTGTGTGTGTGTGTGTGTGTGTGTGTGTATCTATACCACATTTTCTTGATCCATTCATCTACTAAGGGGCATCTGGGTTGGTTCCATAGTAAATAATGCTTTAGTTTAGCCTTGTTTGTGAACATTTGCATAAATGCCCCAAAGTGGGATTGCTGGGTCATAAGGGAGCTCTAAGTGGAGTCTTTTGAGGAACCTCCATACTGCTTTCCAAAGTGGTTGAACAAGTTTACACTCCCACCAACAATGCCATAGGGTTCCCTTTTGGCCACATTCCCTCCAGCATCTGTTGTTACTAGATTTCTTGATTATAGTCATTCTATAGTCTGGCTTTCTTACAGCTCTAGTCGTGGCTCCTGAACTGTACTTTGTTCTTCTAGGAGTCAGATGAGAATGAATAATCATTCCAGCCTTTTATCTTGTCTTATACCAAGCACTGGGAAAGGCACTGAAATCAGATCTAAAATAATGCCCTTGCTTTTGAAGTGGTGAAACTAACTAGAAGAATTCTTGCAAAAGGAAAAAAATTCTAAATTGGGGCTTGGATTGTAGCTCAAAAGTAGAGCAAGTCTATGTGTGAAGCCCTGGGTTCTATCACTGCAGAAACAACGATAAGTAAACAAACAAGAAAGCAGGTGCTATAAAGTATAGCAATTTCAGTAAAGAGTGGTCAAATTCTTCCTCAGGAGTTGCAGAAGAGAGGGACTCCTGAACTGAGAAGGGAGGAAGGATAGGCTTTTCATGATGTAAAAATTTAAGGAAAAGTTGGGCATGCCTTCGTGATTAAAGGCAGGTGGGAAAATGGTGGGGCTTGGGAGCTCCTGGACAGAGGTGATTTGCAGGACAACCGTTCGGTGGACCTGCTATCCTTTTGCTAAACGGAGGGACATACAGCTCCAAGACATATGTAATTGCCCATGTCAGACCCTAAATGTTTTTCTCTGAAACATCTCTTATATTTTAATGCCATATTCTTCAAATCCACAAATTCTTTCTTCCCAATATATGGCATCTACTCTCTGACTGTATCTCTAATTTCTAGAACTAGAGATATGGCTTTGATTAGGATTCTTCAGTGCTTGCTGGCAACAGACCATCTTGGAGTGGTTCAAGGCTGAACAGCTTGAGCTTGTCTGCCAAGATTTTCCTTTTTCCTCCCTGAAAGACTGTTAGTTACTTCTTAAGAGATCTGACTTCTCTGGAAGCTTGTTTAAACTCATCTTAAGTGTGCTACTTTCCAAGACATATCTAAGATATGTATATTTTAGAAGTCTTGTTATATTTTTCATTAGAACAATGCACCAAAGACTGGGAAGATTTGAAGGAAAAAGGTTTATGCTGACTTACAGTTCTGGAAGTCCAAGACATTTTACTGGCATCTGCTGTATTTCTGGTGAGGGCAAGGTGCAAAGTGAGAAGGCAGAAGGGAAGTAGACTTGCACAAAGAGACAAAACAAGAGGGATAAACAGAATTTACAACAACTACTCTTGTGCTAACTAGTCCAGTCCTGTGAAAAGAAGTCTTCTTACTTGTGAAAGATGACATTAATATAGTCAAAAGATCTCCATTACTATGTCACAAACACCTTCCACTAGTCATAGCATCTACCAATGAGAAATTAATGCTCAGTATGAGTTTTGATGGGAATAAAATAAGCCATCATACCAACCAGGCTTACACTGTCTGGACTGTCTGATTCTACTCTAGGTCCTACCTCAGTAGGTGATCATGGCTCTCAGTTACTGAAACTACATATTAACTTTGAGGTAGTATAAAGAGCTTACCATAGCTCCCATCATTGCAGCTCAACCTCCCTAGAGTGATGTCCCTGGAGACACAAAAATGTTTGTGCATGATTAGGAACATGTGTCTCAACAGATGATCCCAGTCTCTCAGACAGGATTTCCACAGCATAACCAGAGGTTGACTTTTCATATCTGTGCCCGCTATTTTTACTGCAGAGTACCTTGGAAGAGATTTGTCCAATCTCATAAGGAGATGGACAAAGGAGATGACATACCTATGCTTGTACAAACTCTTCAGATTCTCCGTTGGTCTCTTCCTCCTTGAGGCCCCTCTCTCCTGTAGGACATTGCTCTAGCTTCATATCTGGCTTCTACCTCCAAATATTCTCACCTCAACCTTTCTCAGACCACAAGAAATGAAAATCATTCATTAACCAGGACTCAGAATCATAAATAACAACAGCGTGACATGTGATCTAGCCCATGTAAGGCTCTTCCAATGACATAGCACATTGATCTTTTCAGGCTGACTGTGCTGGGTCTGTCCACATGTCAGTACCTGCTCAGGACCCTGCTCCATAAGTTGCTTGAATAGTGAGGTATTGCCTGATTTTTCTTTCACCTCCTCTTCTTGTCTAGATGGGTCTAGTACTATACACATGCTCCACACTCACCATGGGCCAAACTACCAACTTCCATGATGGCAGTGGTATGTAATTACTGGACATTTAGCTTGGAGTTAGACTTGCTTTTCCAAGATGTTTGTATAGAGAACATAGCAGAGGACAGGCTCATTTGTTGGGGCTATTTATTTTCTTTTTGTTGTCTTAGAGGTAACAGATTGGATGAACTTGCTTGTTGGCCATTATAAAGATTATGTATTTTTAAGCTTGGGGTTTCTCAGCTGAGGTGTAACCCCTTGTGCTGGCAACACCCACAAGTGTTGTTTGACTCACCATTATGGGTCAAGGGGACAAAGGGAAATAACAGAAGCAGGAACTTCAGGCTTCCTGCTATGTTATGGGTGATGGATACACTCTTCAGCCTCATCTAAGTCTCCTGTCTTCAGCTAGTATGCACCAAACGGTAGTAGGCTCATGTGTTCCTTTGCAAGGAAGGCAAACATCAGACAACTCCAAAGTTTCGGTATAATGCTGGAAGAAAGCACAATCATTTATTTGCTGGTGTCTATATCATCTAGATCCATTTATAAGATTCGAGAGCCAAATGAACAAGAGGCAGTTTAAAAGATTCTAGGCACTGGGTCTGAACGTTCTAGTTTCTCATGCTGCCTCTAAGTGTTATTGTTATGTTAGTTTAACCTGCACTGGAAATGCCAGTGGAGACATAAAATAATTTTGCTTTGAATTTTACTATGAGAGCATATTTAGAATCTTTTATCTAGCTGCACAGCTGGATAAATTTATACAGTTGTATATTTGCCAAAGGGCAGAAATCAGGAAAGGTAGCTTTTAAAATGGGGGATTTTATGATAGGTAAAGCAAGCTAGAATATATGACCAAGATGATGGAAGCCCACAATTTCTGTAATATGAAGAATAGTTGAGGGAACAGGAGAAGTTAACTCAGAGCAGTGCAGATTTTACTCAATATTTGAACATCCATCAAGGTGGGTAAAGGAAGGATTGGTTCTAGGGTATGGAAGTTGATCTAAAGGCGTGAGCAATGGTTCTAGCTTAGTCTTAAGGAAGTATGTGTTAGGTTGAAATGGATTGCTACGAAGGACAGTTTCTCACCATGGGAAAGAATTAAATAAGAGGGGGTTAATCTAATTAGACAGGAGGTTAAAGTAAACCCATTCTAAGATTCATAAGCATTTAAGAGACCTTAATGGAAATGACAATTTATGTCTGCTTACATTAATCCTTATACTTTTGCCCACATAACTGATATATTTCATGCCATACTATGTTAACATTTAACAAAATACAAGAGAATTACTTGGTTTGATTTTGTTTAGTCTACTGACAGATTGCTTGTGTTTGATTAACAGTGTCTATTTCTGAGACTTTTTCTTTTCTTTTAAATTTTTTTTCTTTTTCAGATGGAGAAGGGTTCTTACAAATGGCTTATGTTTCATTAACAGCATCTTTTTCTGAGATTTTTTTTGAACTTAATTTTTCTTTTTCACGTGGGTGGTCTTGCTTGATTTGAAGCCGAAATTGACCGTGAACTCATGACCCTCCTGCGAATTCATGATCTTCCTGCATCAGCCTTCTCAATTCTGTGATTCCAGATGTGCTCTACCACATCCTGCTGCCTCAGAAAACAAGATTCTAATTGATGTGGCCAATCTATTGGGAGACACTACCATGGCCAATCATAAGCAAGGTCACTACTCACGTTCTGTGTGCCAGGCATTGTGCTAAGCCTCTTCTTTCCATGGGTAGACTCTTGGAATTCTCACAGTGACCTCGAGGTCATAGTGTTATGGTTCTATTTTATAGGTGGATAATTGAAAACATAGATTATTGTGTGCTTATCAAAATCCACTTAGGTAAAGACTAGAGGAGGTGTTGTTTGGATACCAAAAAGCTTGATTTCCAAGCAGCTGGGAATTTTTGCCTTTAAAAAAATTTAACTACACATTTAAAATACAGATTCAAGCTGGGAGGGAAAGTGTAGCAGGTTGCTAAGGAGACACTGAAGGTGTCTGATTTTCTGAAGGTGTTACAGGACAAGGTTCATGTGTTTCTCCCGAGAGGTCAAAATGATCTAGGTGTTATCTGAAATAATTGTGGTGAGATAGCTGGGTATCTGCAGGTTTTTTAAATTATAGTTTTATTATCTTTGTCCAAAGGGGTTACCATTCAACAAACCTGTCTTTAAGTACAATGCATCTTTCAGCATTCTCTCCCATTATTTGAAAAGATGTGAGTTCCACAAAATGACAATATGACAGTATGGGAACGCTTCCTTTATTTTTTTAAAGGTAACTTTGTAGGGTTTTTACTGAAATTTTTGAACTGGCTGTCCAAAGAGAAATAAGATAATTTCAAACACCACAGGTTTGTAAATACAATTCAGAAATGTTATGCCTGGGAAATGTACTCTCACAGTAAAGATTTTTAGTCACATAATATATAGCCACACAATGAGTTTGCACTGTTTTATAATGGTTCAAAGCTGGACATGTTGTAGTAGATTTTTGGAACTGAAGATCATCACTGATGGATTTCAAGGACAGTACTATTGTCCATTTAGACTCAAGTATTATTGAGTAAGGATTTGTTTATTTTTTTGCTGTTTTTTTTTGTTCTGCTTTGTGCTTATACCTGCTCTTTAACTCAGGGCCTCTGCTCTTCCTGTTCACAGCTGGCACTTTCCTGCTTTCGTCATACCTCCAGTCTAGCATTTTGCTGGTTAGTTGGAAATTAACTCAAGTGTGCCATTTAGTTTAAAAGCACCTGTAGAGGATATGGTAACACATGAAATAGTTGTATTTGGAAACAAAAAATCCTTTAGGGAAAATGAATTTTAAATCTCATAATTTTAAAAAATTTTCCCCTAATCATTTACACAACATTTAAACCTCATCCTTAGCTCATGTACCATACCAACACAGATAGAGGACTGGATATGAAACCTGGCCTGTTATTTGCTTCTCCTGGCTTATTCAGACTTCAGTCTGAATGTAGCATGCAGACCAACCTAAATCCTGGGAGCCCTCCTGGAAGGAAGGCTGGAGAGACCTGCCCTGGCAAATTTCTGCCTTTCTCTACATCCTTTCTTCCTTCATGGACTTCCCAAAGATTACTTGCTTCTAACCAGGCCAGTTCCCCTAGTGGTCACCTGCCCTAATGATTAGCTACCAAGTACATGTACATTGGTATGTATTTTATTACCTTTCCTTTGTTTCTGTTGGTTGTCTCCTTGTTCGATGATAGAGTGATTGCTACAGAGTTTGCCTCAAATGTAATTAAGTCCAACCATCTATGTTTTAATAGGAAAACCAAAGTGTCTTTCATCTCTATGAGGTCCCAGATGCCACTCACTGTTGACACAAAGGTTCTCTGTAATGGAGCCTAACCAGATAGATGGTCCATTACCTCCTCATTTACACTGGTGTTTCTTTTCCTCTGTTGCAGTTGTATGGCAGTGTTGTGAGTGGCTTTGGTCAATTGGATGGAGATCTAAAAGTCTGACTTCTAAAACATCCAGAATAATCTTTCACATGCTCTTGGTCCTCTCCCATTCATTCACCCCCTTGAAAGCCAAGATAACAATTCCTGGTAACCTGCAATAGAAGGAGTCACAGTATAGGGTGACCACCATTTAGATGAGTTGATGGAACCACAGCTCTTGAGACTTTGGATTGTCTGTGAGAACAGCCAACATTATTTACTGGAACTGATAGAATGTTGAATTTCTTACCCAATAGCCATTGGATAACATTAAACATCTCCTGTTTTGATAAGAATTATTGGTAATTTCTTGTATCACATCAGTTGCAGGTTTCTGGCTTATGATTATAACAGTAAGAAGAAATGGTTATAGAATTTCATGTAATGTAGCAATTGCACTCCTGGACATTTATCTCAGGAAAATAAAAACGTGGGACCAGAAAAAGCTTGTAGAAGAATATTCATAAATAGCTTTATTTTGCAATAGCCCAAACTAAAAAGATTCCAAATGTCCTTGAGTAGGTGAATGGCTAAATAAACTGTGGTATATTCATACCATGGAATGTTTTACAGGGATGAAAGGAAATTAGCTAGAGACACAGATAACTTAGACAGATCTCAGAGTCACTATGCTGAGTGAACAAAATCCCTTCTCAAGGGTCACATACCACTTTACTCTGTATAAGCCATTCTTGTGATGGTCAAATCACAGTGGCAAAAGATTCACCATTGTAGTGATTGGTAGCTACAAGAGGTTAGAAGACAGGGGTAGAAAAGGAGACACATGTGAAGTCACAGAGAGAAGGGATACCTTTGTAGTGAGGGTGTAGCTTTTTGTCTTGATTGTCGTGGGAGTTTATAAGCATGATACTGATGATATCAAACTATTCACACACACTGACCCATGTCAACTGCCTGGTTGATATTTTCCTATAGCTAGGAAAGCTGTAATCATTGAGAGAAACTGGTGGAAGAAGAGAGACTGGGATCTCCCTTTATTCCTCCTGCAACTTCATGTGAATCTCCAATTGTTGCAAACCTACACATTATGTCCTCTGTGTGAGTTCACAGGCTCTTCACCAAAAGTGTTTCATTATCCCATTACAAAAGGGCCTTAAAGTTGGGCCTTTGACCACAGATGAGGAAACTGAGAATTCAAAGGGAGAAATAACCCAATAAAGATGGTGTGAATCAAAAGCCATGCAGCTAGATGGGGCTCAGAGTAGATTAGTGCCTATCCTTCCTACTCTTCATACCTTTATATTCTTGTTCATTTTATTTTCCACAGATCAGGGCACTTCTGTTTTTGTGAAAGTGAAGTAACATTTGGTAAAGTAGTCTTTTTTTAAATGAAAGCAAAAGAAAAGTAGCTGAATCTGAAATACTCTTCTGCAGGTGGAAGACTAAGTGGACATGGGAGTATAGGAATGTGGATTACTCATGGGCTCCAAAAGATACATAGCTTAACCTTGCAACAGATCTGTGGATCCATCTTAAAAAGACGTGTTCATGCTGGGCATGAGTGGCTCATGCCTATAAACCTAGCTACTCATGGGGCTGAGATCTGATGATGAAGATTTGAAGTCAGCCCATGCAAAAAAAAATCCCTGAGACCCTTAACTCCAAAAGATAGAAGTAGAGCTATGGCTCTGATGGTAGAGCACCAGCCTTGAGTGAAAGCTAAGAGACAGTACCTAGTACCCAGGCCTGAGTTCAAGCTTCAGTACTGGCATGCACTTGCACATGCATTCTCTCTCTCACACACACTTTTATTATGGCACAATTTTCCTCATCCCGTAGATGTGTAAATTCTGAATTTCATTTCCTAGGAAAGAATGATTTTATTTCTACTTTGCTTTTCTGGTTATATATTATATTCAGTGCAGCATACAAGTTATTTTTCCCCACAAATTTAAACAGAAAGATTACAGGAGTTTAAATCAATTCACTCTAAAGCTATTAATAAGTATTTATAATTTAGGACAGTAATACCATTGAATAGTTAATTTGTGATAATATTATTCAATGATATTTCTAATTTATTAGGAATGAAACAAATTATTTGAAACTCCAATCAAAAATGGTATACATGTGCATTTTCTTGATCCTTCTGTTTAAATCTTCACATCCATATTTGTTGGAAGTATAGTCCAAAAATCAAAGCCCTGCCCAAAGAACTGGTGACAACATTGTCAGTGTTAAAGAAAATCACAAATATATTAATACTACCCTTTCTGGAACAACTTGTTTTAAAAATAAATTCCAAATCCCAATCTCATTCTGTATTCTATTTGTGATTCCAATCAAGTTACTTCATAAATTCTATTCACTTAGAGTTCAAGACATGTGGAATAGGTCTGGCTTTTAGATAACTGCTCTGTAGCTAGAACAAAGTTGTAAATGTAGGGAAGATGAAAACATTATTGAGACACAGGGGGCCAACGATCATTTGGAAGAATACGGTTGAGAACATGAATGTAACACTGGGTATGATGTGGTTGGAGACGTCTGTGGCTAGGTCCTCTCCAGCCCCCTTGATGAGCAGACAGATTTGGGTTTTGTGATTGTGTCCCTCAGAGCGTTAGCTGCTTCATGCTGGCTTTCTATAGTCATTTTGGAAACCCTGTAGAGTTTGCAGAGAGCTAAATGGACTTGTTTTAAAGAGTCCCACTGGGAGAGTGATGGACATTTTGATCATTTGCATGGTATAGCTATCTTGTAAATGACATTGAACAGTCCTGAAACTGAGAGCAAAAATCTGCAGGGATGTAGAAATGGTGACTTTTAATTTTAAGGAAAAGAAGATGAGGAAAACAACTTGTCTCAAATCCTAGCCTTCTGTGTCTAAAACCCAAAGAATCATCCCTGATTCTCTTCTTTCTCCTACAACTAATTTGTTAGTCAAGTCTGTTAACTTTACTTGTAATTTTATACAAGTTTGGAAAATATTTCTCTATGTATTTATGACTCTGGTCCATAATTTCTAGTTTGGATTATCAGGTATTCTCTCTTCGCTTCTTCATATTTACGTTCAAGTTGTGTTACTACATGTAGCTAAAGTGATTTTCATTTTCTATCCATTTTTTTAAAAAACAAGATTGCTGTGTTGCCTAGGCTACTCTCAAACTCCTGGCTCAAGAAACTTTTTTTATTTTTGTTTTTTTCCTGTATTGGGAAAGACTACGGGGCATATTCTAGGCTATGTAGGGTGGTTTGGTTAAAATAGAATCTAATAAAATATTTTTTTCTGGTCCTTTCCTCCTTCATATTTTAGTGCTGGAGATTGAACTTGGGGCTTTACACATGCTAAGAATGTGCTCTACCACAGAGCTACACCCACATTCTCAAAATAATCATTCCATTAAAATGTTCCCATGACATTTTACCTCACTTTAAAGAAAATCCACACTGAGAACAGGACCTGTGTATCCTGTAAAAACCTGCCTGTTGCCTTTTATTCCAAACATCACTTGCCAGATTCTCTTGTGATCAGTCTGTTCTTAGAACATTGGCCTTCTGTTATTTATTTGTTTATTTTGTTTTGTTTGTTTTTGTCTTTTTTGTGTGCCAGTACTGGGGCTTGAACTCAGGGACTTATGTTCTTGCTTGGCTTTTTCTGCTCAAGGCTGGTGTTCTACCACTTGAGCCATACCTCTACAAATGACTTTTGATGGTTAATGGAAATAAACATCTCACAAACAAGCCAGTAATGTCTGGTTCATTTTTTCCCCAGGTCCTGGGGCTTACAGGGCTTGGGCTCTGTCCCTAAGCCTCTATGCTCAAGGCTAATGCTCCACATCTTGAGCCACAGTGCCACTTCTGGCTTTTTCTGAGCAGTTAATTGGAGATAAGAGTCTCACAGACTTTTCTGCCTGGGCTGGCTTTGAACTGCAGTCCTCAGATCTCAGATTCCTGAGTAGCTAAGATTACAGGTGTGAGCCACTAGCAATCAAGTTGTCTTCTTGTTTTTTAAACATGCCAAACTCAATGTTTCCACAGGGTCTTAGCATGTTATGTTCTCCATGAAGTCTTCATGGAGACATAGCAAGTCATCTTCAAGGAACATAGGAAGTTCCTTAACTTAAATGAAATCACTCATATGTCTTCTTCTGGGAGAGGTTGTCCGTTCAGTTTTCTTTTCACTACATGGAATTATGTTCTACTGCTCGGTTCTGTTTCTCCAGGCTCTAGGACCCTTGCTGCTGTTGCTGAATGGATCCTGTAAGCTTGGTTGAAGGCTGGACTCTACATCCTAAGCTGGCAGTGATATCATGATCTGACAAGCTCTCATTTTATTTAGTGATACGCAATGTGTTCTTGACCTCTGCTTGCATAGGTGAAACACCTTGAGTCCTTAGTTCTCAGCACAATGTTTGGCCCCTATGCCCTCTTCCCATAGTGCCTTGTCTCTCATCTTGCCTTAGCTCTTTTTCCAGGGAATTCTGGTAGAAGTTTTCATTAAAAGTTAATTTGAACTCAAAGCTGGAAAACCTGGTATTAGAAATATTACCCATGAAAACGTAATGTTATCCTTATGCTGTTCTATCAATGTCTTTCTGTTTGAAGGTGAGCCTGTGTCTCTAGCCCTAAAAGCCATTGCCTCTGTAGAGTGAGCAACTTAATCACTACAGCTACCTGAGGGATCTATAAATGGTCAACTCCGATCTGAGCACCAGCCATATTCTTCAACTTTCCTCTGCTTCCAGGCTTCTAGATTTGTGGCTTGAATATAAGATTCTTGAGCTATTCAGATCCAGGTTTCTTAATCTGTTTTTATTTTCATAGACACTTTCTAGTCACTCAAGGCTTTCTTCTCAGTGCTGCTGTGTTGGCTTACACAGTTCTAGTGTTACCTCATACCTTAGAGTACTCTTCTCTTTCTATGACACAGGAAGAGAGGGCCAGTGCCACTTTTTGTTGTGGTTGCCGGTCCTAGGGCTTGAACTCAGGGCCTTGAACCAGGCTGGTACACTATCAGTTGAATCACATTTTAACTTACTTATTACTTTATTTATTTATTGTTTGCTGGTTACTTGTGAATAAGAGTCTCTTAGTTTTGTGTGATAAGGCTAATTTTGAACTGGGATCCTCAGATCTCAGCCTCCTGAGGAATTGGGATTAAAGGCATGAGCCACCAGCACTTAGCCCAGATGGTACATTTTTATAGCCCTCTAGAACTTCTCCATACATTGCCAAACCTCACCAACACATTTATCTTTGGAAACATATTTTGGAACCTGATAATGAGGCAAAACCCACAGAGTGGTTATTTCTTTATGGTAGAAGCATTCTGACAGTGATTTGCTTTGAAAATGTGGCATAAAAGTTGAAACTGTTACAGAAAAACAAAGCACACAACAGATGACTCGTCATCAAAGAGGCAATTTATGACACACCATGTATTTCAGCTGGTTTGACAAGGCTTGGAGTTAAACTTTGAAATGATAATCGCTTTACATGCTGAAGCTTGCAATTAGCCAATTAAAAGTTATACAATATTGTCTTCTTAGGAACCTTAGATCTTAGACTTGCTGTAATAAGGGGAATTTTTATGAGTCATGAAGAGTTTATTTCTATATTTATACCTATGGTATCTTGGCAAGTAGCAAATCTTGTACCACATAACTGCATATATATATATATAGAAGTGCTTCCAACATAAATTTTATTGTGTGGTGATGTGGAAGCCATGTTAGTTTGTGCAAATACTCTTTGTGATATTTCCCACAACCACACATTATTTCTCAGAAGACATCCCATGTTAAACAAGAACATGTACCTGCATGGATTCTAAACAAATGAGGAAATGACCCATGACTCTTTCACCATTTCTTTTTACATCTATAAAAGGATTCTATCTGAACTTCTTCTTCCTTCTGTTATCAGTAAAAGAAGAAAAATCACCAAAAGTTTCAGTGCTTCCTTCTCTTCTTTTCCTTCTTTCCTTCCTTCCTTCCTTGCTTGCTTCCTTCCTTCCTTGCTTCCTTGCTTCCTTCCTTCCTTCCTTCCTCTGTTATTTCCTTCCTTCTTTCTTTCTTTCTCTTTCTTTCTTCCTTTCTCTCTCTCTCTTTCTTTCTTTTTCTTTCCTTCCCTTTCTCTTTCCTTCTCTCTCTCTTTCCTTCCTTCTCTCCTTCCTTCCTTTCTTCCTTCCTTCCTTCCTTCCTTCTTTCCTTCCTTCTTTCCTTCTTTGTCCTAGGGCTTGAACTCAGGGACTGGGTGCTGTCCCTAAGCTATTTTTTCCCCTCAAAGCTAGCACTTTGCCCCTTGATCCATTTCTGGCTTTTGGATGGTTCATAAGAGATAAGTGATCCTCAGATCTTAGCCTTCTGAGTAGCTAGGATTACAGATATGAGCCTCTGTTTTTTTTCCTTTTCCTTTGTTCCTTTGTTCTTTTTTTTTTGGTGATGGTCTTGGGACTTGAACTCAGGAACTGGGCACTGTCCTTGAGCTTCATTTTGTTCAAAGCTAGCTAGCACTTTATCACTTGGTCGACAGCTCCACTTCTAGATTTTTCTGAGTAGTTTATTGGACATAAGAGTCTCATGGAATTTCCTGCCCAGGCTGCTTGATGCTCAGATCTCAGCCTCCTGAGTAGCTAGAATTTTATGAATGAGCCACCAGTATCTGGCATGAGCTCCCCCATTTTTTCTTTTTATTTATTTTTTAAAAATTTATTTTTATTGTAAAGGTGCTGTACAGAGGGGTTACAGTTACATGAGTAAGGTAATGAGTACATTTCTTGTCAAACGTTGTTACCCCCTCCTTTGTTTTCTTCCTACTATCCTTTCCCTCCCCCACCTCCCTCACTATCCCTCCCCCCTGCCTGAAGTTGTAAAGTTTGTTTCCAACATAGTGTCTTGTGAGTGTCATTGTTGCAATGGGTCATACTGTGTCCTTGTTTCAGCATTTTGTTATTTCTCTTCCCCTCTCCAAATCAGATAAATGTATTTATAAGAGGCAGGGTACCCAAATCAAATACAGTGACAACAGGGAACATAGAATTCTGTGTGTGTGTGTGTGTGTGTGTGTGTGTGTGTATTTTCTTGATTTATTCATCTACTGAGGAGCATCTGGGTTGGCTCCACATCTTAGCTATGGTAATCAATGCTGTCATAAACATAGTTGTGCTGGTAGCTTTACTATGGCCTTGACTGTGATCATTGGGGTAAATGCACAGAAGTGGGATTGCTGGGTCATAGGGGAGCTCTATGTAGAGTCTTTTGAGGAACCTCATACTGCTTTCCAGAGTGATTGAACAAGTTTACACTCCTTCCAACAGTGAAGTAGGGTTCCCTTCTGTCCACATCCCCTCCAACATCTGTTTATTAGAGTTCTTGATTATAGCCATTCTAACTCGGGTGAGGTGGTATCTCAATGTTGTTTTGATTGGCATTTCTTTTATGGCCAGAGAAGTTGAGCATTTCTTCATGTGTCTATTGGCTATTCTTATTTCCTCTTCAGAGAAGTCTCTAAGTTTTTAGCTCACTTATTAGTGGGGCAGTTGTTTCTTTGCATACTTGTTTTTGGGGAATTTAATTTTTTGAGTTCTAAGTATATTTTAGATATGAGGCCTTTGTCTGTTGTATGGCTACTGAAGATCTTCCAATCATGGGCTTCCTATTGATTTTGATAGCTATGTCCTTTGCCGTGCAGAAGATCTGTAGTTTCATGCAACTTTTCTTTGATTTGTTGTGTTTCTGAGTCTTTATTAAGAAAATTTTGGCTTGTGCCAAGGAGCCCTAGAGTTTCTCCTATTCCTTCCTGTAATGTTTTCAGGGTATCTGCTTTTACTTTGAGGTCTTTGATCCATTTGGAGTTGATTCTGATGCAGGGTGATGCATAAAGATCTAGCTTTAGTTTTCTACAGGTATTTAATCAGTTTTGCCGGCACCATTTACTGAAGAGGCTGTCTGTTCCATTCATTATTTTTGGCTCCCTTATTGAAGATTAGGTAGCTATAGGTCTGTGGTGAGATGCCAGTTTTTTTTGGGGGGGTGTCTGGTAGTGGGGCCTGAACTCTGGGCCTGGGCGCTGTCCCTCAGCTCTTCAGCTCACGGCTACTGCTCTACCACTTGAGCCACAGCGCCACTTCTGGCTTTTTTTCTTTTTGCTTATGTGGTGCTGGGGAATCGAACCCAAGGCCTCATGCATGCAAGGCAAGCGCTCTACCACTGAGCCACCTTCCCAGCCCCAGGACTCCAGTTTTAAAGACAGTTTTTATTTAATGACTCAATGATTTTTTTTTATATTCACATGACAATATATTGGAAATGAACTTTACAACTTTGGGGTGAGGGGGAGGTGTGGAGGGTGGGAAGGGATATAAGAACAACAATGGAGTGGGTAACACTATTCAACAAGGAATGTACATTACTCATGTAACTGTAACCACTCTGTATAATATTTTTGAAATAAAATAAAATATAAAAATTTAACCTATCCTAGAAAAAATATCCTTTTCAAAATAATACATCTGTCACAGTACTTGTGAGGAATTCTAGACTCAAGATGTTAGACCTGGAAAGGGATAGATTGGGAAGCCATCTCAAACAGCAGTCAAAAGGCTGAGAGCTGTACTCTGCAAAGGTCAAAGAGTCAAGGGAAGACAGGGATATGAGTTATTACCTCAAGAGTATTTAATTTATTTTTTTAATTTAATTTTATTTTATTTGTGAACATACT
>NW_012267225.1:22091267-22143113 GCF_000151885.1 Dipodomys ordii
GTTATACTGTGGGGGAGGGACATACAAAGCAACAAAGAGATAATCTTATAAATGCGTTAGAAACACATGCATGAAAGAAAAAAAAACATTAAAATACATATCTAAGGGTTCATTTTCAATGATTTTAAGAGGATGTTTTTATATGCCTAGGGAGAAAAATGAGTGAGTGAAATCAATAAGTAATAAAAAAACTATTTGTTAGAAGCTAGATCTTTACAAAGTATGACCTAGGATGTATGTTAGGCATGAACAAGCACAAACTTTTCCCCTTTTTCTTTCCTCCTTCTCTCTCTCTCCTTTCCTTTCCTTTTCTTTCTTTCCTTCTTCCTTCCTTCCTTCCTTTTTTCCTTCCTTTCTCTCTCTGTGTCTCTCTGTCTCTTTCTATGGTCTATGGTTTAAACTTATGAATTTACACTCATTAGGCAGGAACTCTACCCTTGAGCCCCTAAAACCAAGTTTTTATTAGGAAGTAGTGATAGAAAGAACAAAAAACACGAAGATAATAAGAAGTACACTTCCAGGAAAATGGAGTACATTCATTTCCCTTATTCTTCCCTCTAGTGCAATTGAAAACATTATACAGGCATTATACAGTTGTGTGTGTGTCCCTTAGTCCTTGAGGGAATGAATTCTAGAACCTGGTGTGTGTCAACATCCTCATATAAAGTGGTACAACCTATGCATATTCTCCTCCTATGTGCTTCAAATTTTCTATAAATGATTTTTGATACTTAATACAATGCAATACTAGGTAAATGTGTATATAGTATTTTTCCAGTGCATGAGAGCAAGAGGAAACAATCTGTACTTGCTCAATACATACACAAGTGTTTTTTCCCCAATCCTCTGGGTCTACTTGGCTGGATTTGGTTGTGAACCTGCACCTGAGGAGGAGGAGCCACTATACATAAGGTTCTCCAGGTAAGACACCAATGGTGCACAGTGCAGGCTCAGCACCATGGGTATTACAATGGAATTATGCTGTAGTAACTCCCTGCTCTCTTTCTTGCTTTCTCTTGCTTTATCTCTTCCTTCTTTCTTCCTCTTGTTCTTTCTTTCCCTCCCTCCCTCTTTTTCTTCCTTCCTTCCTTCCTTCCTCCCTCTCTCTTCCTCTTTCTTTCTTTCTTTCTTTTCTTTCTTTCTATCTTTTTCTTTCCTTCCCTCTTTCTTTCCCTCTCTCTTTCCTTCCCTCTCTCTTTCCTTCCCTCCTTGCTTCCTTGCTTCCTTGCTTCCTTGCTTCCTTCCTTCCTTCCTTCTCTTTCTCCTTCCCTTCTTCCCCCCCCCCCTCTTTCTTCTCTCTTGTTAAGTTTTTCTTCCTGGTGCTTATCCTTGATGGATCATTGAGGAATCCGGAACCTGCTAACGTCAACAGTACAGACCAAGGAGCCTTGAGAGAAAGCCAGCTAAATACCACAAAATAAATATGTTGACTTCCTACCTCATTACTGAGTACCACACCCATGTCTCATCAGTGTGAATTCAATGTAGGAGTCTGAAGCAAAGCTTTCCCCTGTGCTGGTCAGAGGGAGAGTCTTTGAGCGCACTTACTCCCTGCTCAGCACAATGAAGTCAGTAGAGTTGTCCCACCTCCTTCCAACCAGTGAGGCAGCAGAGGAGGCCTTGTGGCAGGCAAAGTACCTCACAGTCCTTCAACCCTAACAAGGAGGGACCCTGCCTTTATAGCAGAGGCTAAGAGAACTTGGACTTCAACCTTACCTCACATTAGCAAGGTAGATGGCAGTTAGAGGAAGCAGGACTCAAACACAGTTTCAAACAAAACCCAGCATCTAGAGCCTTGGGCCTCAAATAGCCAGATTTCAATCAACTATCAGTTTAAAACGACTGACCCAGCCAGGAACCAGGATTCACCCAAAGTGAATGAGAAAACTTAATGAATAGATTAATAGATGTTAATCTTACCATTACTGCCTGATAATTTTCTTCTGCAAAATCTTCTAATGGAAAAACAAAAAACCCCATAAAACTTAGAATCCCCCTGTATTTCCACATAGATAATTTTCTTCTGCAAAATCTTCTAATGGAGAAACAAAAAAAACCATAAAACTTAGAATTCCCCTGTATTTCCACATAGACGTAAACTCGCACGCACACACACACATATACACACAAAACATAGTACTATTTATAGTTACCCCAAAGAAATTAGAAACAGCACTTACAGGTTCCTGAATGCTGAAAACTGAAATACACTGTGAAAGAAATAAAAAAAAATATCTAACTACATGGAGAGCTATTCTGCATCAACAGTTTGTAATAGTCCACATAATAAAACATGCCAGTTCTCTTCAAACTGATATTAGTGCTTAGTATAATCCCTACAAAAATTCTAGCAAGGACATTTTGTGTTTTGGTACAAATCTCTTTCATTTGTTGATATAGGTAAGTTTATTCCAAAATATATATGGAAAGGCAAAAGAATGAGAATAGGTGAAAGAGCAAGGGAATAAAAGAAGGAAGAATCAGGGAAAGTGATTTTAAGACTGAGGGAAAAACAAAACTGTGTGATATTAGGCCAGTTGTGATGGCTCCTATGTAATCTCAGCTACTGGAGAGATGGAGCAAAGGAGATCCTGGTCTAAGTAAGGCCAGCCAAAGCAAAAGCTTACGTTTCTCTCTTAAAAACAAACCAACAGCAAAAGGACTAGGGGTATGGCTTAAGTGGTACAACACCAAGCCTTGAGTTCAATTCCTACTTCTGCCCAAAATAAAAATAAAAACTACAATGCTATCAAACAAAAAAAAAACTGTGTGGCATTAGAAAAGAGATACACGTGTAGATCAATGGAAAAGCAGATAACTCAGAAATAGCCATATAGAACCCATTTTACCCAAGGTACATAAATAATTCAGTGGAGGAAAGATAGATTTTTAGCAAAGAACTTCCAACAAAAACATGGTCACAGGTTGACACAGGCCTATGTAGGACTGCTATTTGGAAGACACTAATTTAGGGTCGGTGGAGATTTTCTCTAATGGAAGATGCAGAAAATCTGGACAAGACCAGGACAGCAGCAACTAACTCAGTAACCTCACATGGTTAAGTTCTTGTCTTCTTCTGTCTAGTGCCTTAAAAGCTGAATGCTCCCTACATAGAATCCTACCAAGCACCCATTCCTAGCTATTAGAAATATTCTGAGAATCAGAAAAATAAGAATTTTCTTTCTCATTCTTTAACTACTTAAAGATAAGTACTCTGCATTTCCCAGTCTAATTTCTGTCAGATTGTCATTCTCATTCTCAAAGGGCCAAATCTTCTCCCATGAGAGTTTGGTGTTCCTTCTACCCCAATTTAGATTGCTTCTCAGGTTCGAATGTTGAAGATCACTGGGGACAAACCAGCCCTACCAGCTCCACTCAGCAGGAATCCTTATCTCAACTACATCTCAGGCAGGCAGCTTTCCCGGCATTTACAAGAAGGAACTAGGAAACCATGGAAATTTATATCTTGTGCAAACACTGCAGATTCTTTGTAATTCATAGATGTAATAAAATTCCATGTGGGGGGACAGCTGTTGTTTTTAACCTGTGAAGCATTTCATACTCCTTGTTTTGATAGTAACACTTCCATTTTACCTTGAAGGATAATCCAGAGGTTATGTTAAAAGAAGTGTCAATCAAGGTTTTTTGTTTGTTTTGATAGTACTGGGATTTGAACCCAGGGCCTTGTAATGATTAGGTAAGCTCTGTACCACTTGAGCCCATCTCCAGCTCAAGAATTGCTAATCAAGTTGCTGCAGCTGTACAAATGCTTCATTTATCACCATTACCATCACCATCGCCACCACCAAGGGATTAGGATGCAATTCATTCTACCTTAATCAGGCTATCTTCTAGAAATTTAGAATTTAACTCAGTAGCACAGGTTAGAGAAATCATGGGAGCTGGTTTATTCTAATCATGACAACTTGAAGTTTTATTTATTTTTTATTTTTTGTCCTGGGGCCTGAACTCTGGGCCTGGGCGCTGTCCCTCAGCTCTTCAGCTCAATGATAACACTCTACCCCTTGAACCACAGCACCATTTCCAGCTTTTTCTACTTATGTGGTGTTGAGGTATCAAACCCAGGGCTTCATGCATGCAAGGCAAGCACTCTACCACTGAGTCACCTTCCCAGCTCCTGTTTTATTTTTTAAATATTCACAAAATATAAGTTCTAAGAGCGGCATTATATCTTGCTATTTTTCTTCAATAAATCTGCTTATTGCTTTGTAACCTTCCAATTATTCTATTTTTCATAATAAAAATTGCTAGGTTTATTGAGGTTTAACCAGTCCTATCATGAATATTTCTCATGTTTCTCTTTTTAATTCAATTTTTTATTATAAAGAAATGTACAGAGGGGTTGCAGTTTCATCAGTCAGGTAATGAGTACATTTCTTTTTGGACAATGTCACCCTTTCCTTCCCTCTCTCTGTTTTTCCCTCCCATCCCTCAAGTTATACAGTTTATTTTCAATAGTGTCTAAATGTCTAGTAAGCATTACAGCTGAATTTGTTCACCTTTTGTCCCTTCATTTCTGTGTCTTCCCCCTTACCCTTCCAATGACAGATTAACAAACAAAAAAATACAAAAAGAAAAGAAAACTACATTTCCTGGAATTCATTTTGATATATATTATTTTTATTATTATTATTGTTTTGTGTGTACCAGTCCTAGGACTTGAACTTTGGGCTGGGCACTGTCCATGAGCTTCTTTTTGCTCAAGGATAACACTCTACAACTTGAGCCACAGCTCCACTTCCAGCTTTTCATGGTTCTTAATATATATAATGTCCTCAGTTAATGAAAGCTAATGTATTTGGCAATTTATCCTTGAGCAACTAAGACTTAAAGAAATTAAGTAGCCTGCCTGGAATTACAGTGCTTTCAGGTAGAGGAGGCAGAGTTTAACCTTTAAAACTGTCTCTCATCATGATCAGCAAAATATATATTGTTTTGATTTTGCTGAATTATCTTCATAGCAGATTATAAAATCCATGATTAAAGACAACTTTTTTTCTGATCTATCTACATAGTATTCTGCATATTTTAACTCTCCAAATTTTATAACCTACAAGGAGGAAAAAAAGCATGGAGGAATTCTTTCATACATTGTCTTATTAAAGCTTTTCCTTTTTGTTGGATATTGTTACAGATGTTGCATAAAGAAAATACCTAGAGCCAGGAACTGGTGGCTCAAGCCTGTAATCCTAGCCACTTGGAGATTGAGATCACCACAACTGTAGCTGGAGGCCAGCCTGACATACAGGAGAAATGCTTCTCATGTTTGTCATCATAACCACATGACAGATTGACATTGGAAAGACTGAAGTTCCAGGTAAACCCAGGCAAAAAAGTCCACAAGATTCTGTCTCAACCAATGAAGTTGGGTGAGGTGACATGTGCCTGGTATCCCAGCTACAATAGGAAGCAAAAATGAAGAGAATTAAGGAAGAGGTATGTACTTGGGCAGGGAGCAAGACCTTATCCCAAAAAGAACCATGCAAAAAAGGGCGGGAAGTGTGACCTAGCACTAGAAAACCAGCTTAGTATATGTGAGGCCCTGAATCACAGTATCACCAAAAGAAGCCAGTATATATCTAGACATGAAATACAATGCCATGATACTGACAGACATGTCAATCAGAGAAGGGAATGAGAAGGTATAGGGGCAGGACCTGACTATTCATTCTGTCACCAGATGCTACTGAAGCTCATATGCTATGCTATGTACTGTACTATACATGAGAGCTACAACACACACATACACACACACACACACACACACACACACACAGAAAAAAAAGTATGCCAGTCCTTGTTAAAGATAATATAAATTGGTATTCAAGTAGAGATCACAAAGAAATGGGATCTCACAGTGAGGAAGAGATTGGACTCAATTCTGACTCCAACAAGGACTCAGGAATTTATAACCAACGAGCAGGGTGCAAACATGATGAAAATATTTCCTTGCAGGAAATATCAAAGAGAAGGGATTTGCAGCTAAACTGACTTGATAGGATTATTAATCAAGAAGTACCAAATTGATAAGATATTGAAGTGGTCAGTTGGATACAAAATAGATCTTATGAAGAAAGAGAAGGAGACATAAGCTCAGACTGAGTCAGGTTCAAGACTCAGAGGAGCCCGATTAAAGTTTCACCAAAGCAATGTTATCATTGGGTCCAAAGTGCTCACAGTCAAGTGGACTAGGAGTTAGATATGCAAATTAAAAATGGTTTAATTACATGATTTAAAATATTTTAATTACCAGTTTCAATTTATATAGTTTTCACCACAATGTGTGCCCCACAACTAATGTATTAAAATATATACACCACAGTGTTAAGTCAGCAGATAGAAAAAAAAATCATTAGAGCTGAACCAATACTTGGGCCATAATTTGAAATTATATATATATATATATATGTATATATATATGTTCAAATGTGTTCAACTGTATATAAAGATAGTATCTTACATATGATAGCTATAAACTGATTTTTATTAAAAGAATCAAATTATTTATCAAGAAAATAATTTGGTCTGCTTTAATGTGCTAATCACATTTTAAATACACACTAAGCACTCATAAAAAATACTTGCTACATAATGAAACCCAAAATATATCAATGTGATTTACATATTCTCACTGATATCATACTGTATAGAAAGCAGCTAAATTTAAAGTGCCAAGGAAAGAAAAGTTTATTTATACCTAAGATAGGTATAGTATTTATGTTAAAATTAAAAGTTTCTAATCTGGACACTGGTGGCTTATGCCTATAATCCTAGCTACATTGGAGGCTAAGATCCAGAAGATGAAGTTTCAAAGCCAGCCAGAGCAGAAAAGTCCATAAGACTCCATCTCCAAAATTACCAACAAAAAGCCAGGCTGGAGGTGTGGTTCAACTGATAAAGTCCCAGCCAAATGAGTTGGTATATACTCAGGTATACTGAGTAGGTATGAGACCCTGAGTTCAAATCCTGGTACCAAAAAACTTTCTATAATACAAACCAAACTACTGAATTTATACATTTTTGACATAAAGCAATATGCAGAAGATTTTCATTATTATTGGTAGACTAGTGAAAATTAGTTGCAAAAAGCATTAGAAATTGTGAAGAATGCATTTTTGATATTGGCAAATGTAGAATTGCTTTTTTATTTATTCAATACTCATGGAATTGATATTAATGTATTGAGTTGACACAGAAAGTTTGCTAAACTTTGTTAATGTAGGTCCAATATGGTAGATACAAGTATAGATAGGATATTTAATCAGTTATTAGAAAACTCAAATTTGAGTATTTTGAGTATTTCAGATATATAAGTCTAGTTTCTGGTGAGAAATTTGTATCTTAATGAAATTCAGGTATGTATAAAGTATTTTGATAAAAATTCAGCATCTAAATCAAATTAGGTTGTGAGTATAAATGATATAGTGATTTTTGGAGATTTTGTTTAAAATATACTTATTTACTATTTTGATTCTGATTCAGATAAATGAAAATATTTTGGCTATATTGGACTAAAATTAATGTTATTAAATTTAATTTTAGCACTCTGCTTTTAATGTGTGGTGTGTGTTTGTGTGTGTGTATGAGAGAGAAAGAGAGAGAGAGAGAGAGAGAGAGAGAGAGAGAGAGAGAGATGTGTGTGTGTGTGCCATTTCTTGGGCTTGAATTTAGGGCCTGAGTACTGTCCCTGAACTTCTTTGGCTCAGGGCTAGTGCTCTACCACTTGAGCCACAGTGCCACTTCTAGCCTTTTTTGAGTAGTTTATTGGAAATAAGAGTCTTACAGACTTTCCTGCTCAGGCTGGCTTGGAACTGCAGTCCTCGGATCCCAGCCTCCTGAGTGGCTACAATTATAGGTGTAAGCCACCAGCTACCAGATGCTTTTAATTTTTAATATTGAGAAGAAAATCTAAGTGTTGTTCTTGTCCTATTTCTATTAGAATTGCTCTGGATTAAAACTCATGTGGCCAGGTGAGAACTAACTTTTTAAACATGTGTAGAACAATAAAGTTTCCAAAACTGGAAAAAAGAGAATTTAGATAAAGCTCAGGAGACAATAGTACTAGGAAAGGAAAATGTTTCAGTGTAAAAGACAAAATGTCAAAGGTCATGGAGAGGTTAAGAGGTAAGGAGAGGAAAAATAATTGGAAGCCCAGCTGTCTGAGAAGTCAACCTGATTCAGATTACAGTGCTTGCTTGCTTGCTGCTGCTTTTCTTAGTCTATTCTTGCCTAAGTTAAGCTTCATTGCCAGGCCTGTTCTAAGGTTTGGGTGAAAGAGTTGGAAAATAGTGAATGACTTCACTGAATAAAATGAGAAGAATTGGGTATCTGCTATACCTTAGGCTCTGGAAGTTCTCCCAAATGTCTATGTGTTTAAAGTTTGTTCCCAAGTCTATAACTATGAGAGATGAGTGATGCTAGAACATTTAAGCACTATGGGCTAAGAGATCAGTCATGTGTGTGTACTTTTAAAGGGAATAGTAGGACTTCATCCCCTTGCGTTTTCTCTTTTGAACTCTGTCATGTGGTGCATGGCTCAGCTTCACCATGTGCTCCCATCATGATATTCTCTCTCTGGCCTAAAGCAACTGAGCCAATTAGTCATGGATGGAAATCTTCAAGACTGTCAGGCTAAATAAATCATTCCTGTTTTTATAACTTGATTTACCTCAGGTGTTTGTTAATGTTATGGAAAGTTGACCAACACAGTATTGTAAGAAGAATTTAGCAAGCACAAAACCTCCAAGAAAAGAAACAGTCCGAAGCTTAGGACAGACTACTTACCAGAAAACAATGACCAGGCAACAGAGATCCCTCAAGTGATGAAACCTCTCAGGAATTCCTCCAGTGACAATGATGGACACAATGGCCAACTAGGCCACACCTGTGACTAGGAGTGTTTGATCATTATTCATATTTGTCTTTCTGCTGCCAGGAAGCCTCATGTCTGTATCTCAAAGGTGGGTGAAGAACTGAAGTGCTGTTTTCCTATAGCATTCCTGTGCCATGTAATACTGCTTCTTCCTCTGCCCTTGACTATGCTTCTTCATATTGGCAAGTGGTTAGATCTGGAATATTAGACTGGAATTTGGGGGTAGCATTTAAAATCTCAGTTTTAGTATTAGGAGGATAAGAGATCAGGAAAAACTTAAACGTGTGGTAAAAGGCAGAAATCAGAGGGGCAAAGAGAGAAAACAAAGCCAGTAAGATGTCTTGACAATAAATCCCAAGTGGGGGGCTGGGACGGTGGCTCAGTGGTAGAGTGCTTGCCTTGCATGCATGAGGCCCTGGGTTCGATTCCTCAGCACCACATAAGCAAAAAGAAAAAAGCCGGAAGTGGTGCTGTGGCTCAAGTGGTAGAGCGCTAGCCTTGAGCTGAAGAGCTGAGGGACAGCGCCAAGGCCCAGAGTTCAGGCCCCACGAACGGATCCCCCCAAAAAAATTAATAAATAAATCCCAAGTGGGACAAAGGAGATGGGGAAGCTGAAGAACTCTTACAATGAGTGATGACAAGGTACCCATTGAAGTTATTTTGCATTGTTTCCTTGTAGCTCACCATTGCTGGTTTTCCCAAACACGGGGTAAATTCTGCCACCCACATACAGACCTGGATGAGTATAAGTGTATTAAGGGGTAAGCATGGTTTGATGTGTGGTGGAACACACATGTACTTCAGAAGGGAGCCAAGCCTGAGTTCCCAGGTAAAGTCTGGGGAGTGTCTTATCTTCTCACTCCTCTGGCTGAGTCAGGTATACTTTGAAACTATTTAATCTAAAAATCCAGGGGGAAAATGACCCACACTAGCAATTAAATTGCAAAGATCTACTCTGAAGGTTATTCTATGGGAGAAGAAGCCGATCAGAGAACTTGGAGAGATCTGGAGTTCATGGAGTGATTGAAATTCCTGGCTCTGGAGTTGGGATCAAGCACAGTGAGCTTGACTTGTCATTTATGAATCTTTACTGTGAAAGGAAAGAGAGAGATTGTTGCAGTTCTTCTGTGAGAGAAAGGAAAGAGATTGATGTAGCTAGAAGGGTTTTGTTTTATTTTTAGGATGGGAGGTTGGAACATTTTTGCATGCTAAGTAAATAGTAGGAAGTCCATTGTTGCTGCATTACAAATTTCTACTGGGAATATATAAGGCCTTTCAGTGCCAAAGCAGTGGAGGTAGTGATAAAAATTCAAGCCCCAAAATGTCAAAATCACAGTGGTGCTGGCAGAAGTATTGTTAGTAAAGATACAAGAGTGGTTAGCTGTTTAGTGGGAGCTTGTAATGCCCAGCTTGCCCTGGTAACTATTATTTCCTGATGACGGTAAGACAGTGTAGGTCTGAGAGAATAGTCTTCTCTCTCTCTCTCTGCTTAGCAGATGCTTATTAATATTTTTTAGCTTTTGCATGGAGCCTTTCCATTGTCATTTTATTAATTCACCCAGGAACTAACTAAAAATAGTACCTACATATGATTTCATCACTCCAGATGGTTGTATCAGATTAACAAGCCAGTTACACTTGTGATTAATGAAAGAAAAGTTATTGATAAAATGTCTACACTAATGGAAGCCAGTGAGCTTGGGAAAAACAACTCAGTGTAATGCCTTGAAAAATACATGATGAATGAATGGATAGATGGATGGATGGATGGATGGATGGATGGATAATGAGGTAATGGAAACAGGAAGAGAGTACTAAAATACCATTGATGTTCATGTTTGCAGGAACTTCTACATGAATGGTAACAGGTTTAACTAGTTATATACTTTCCATCCTGCATAGAGGAGATGGGCTGACTCACAGAATAAAGTTAAGGATTAAACATTATGCAAGTCCTCATATATTTTATTTTCTACAACAGATGCTGTGTGTGTCTGTATGTGTGTGCATCTATGTGTGTATGTACAGAGATATTGAAAATATAATGGAAATAGCAATTGAATTTGCATCATAGAAGAACATACAGACTAGTTGTCAGGGGCTAGGTTCCAGTTTAGTATTTCTTCCCTTTGCCATATTTTCCCAAACACATTTGTTAAAATGTCCATATAGAGCATTTTCTGTTTTCTACCCATAGTCACAGAATCTCCAAAGTAATGTTCTAGGAGCTTCTACCAAATATTTAGGGTCAAACAAGAGTTGAAATCTGTCTACCAATTATAGTATTAAGATTAATTTGTCAATTTATATTCAATGTAACATTTCTGCTAATTCCTATTAAGGAATTAACTCCAGATTTCAACTGTATAATCAAACTCATCTTCACAGTCCTGACTGCATCACCAGTGCTGTCTCAAGAGTGCTTTTGTAATCTGATGCATATTTGGAGACTGTAGACATTAATCATACCTATGTTCGATTGCTACTTGACTTAATTATGAATGCTTGGATACTTTGGTTGATTTAAATAAACATATTGTTTGGAAGTACTGGAGTTTGAACTCAGAGCCTTGTGCTTTCTTTTTTATTTTTTAATTAATAAGTTTTTCTATTGGGAAAATACCACACAGAGGGGTAACAATTACATGAGCAAGGTAATGAGTACATTTCTTATCAAGCATTGTTGCCTCCTCCTTTGTTTCCCCTTCCCATCCCGCCCTCTCATCTCCCCCCCACCCCCAGCCTTGTGCTTTCTAGGCAGGTGCTCTACCTCTTGAGTCATGCCTTCAGGTTAAATAGACTATATTATTTGCTTCTGATGTGCTGGAGAGTAGGGAAACAAAGATATCTAGAAGATAGGCAGAACTTAAACATTAACATAGGAGCAAATGCTCTTCTGGGACTTTGGAAGATACAGGAGTCAAGAGAAAGTTTATTGTTTGCTTGGGAATTTGTGGTAGGTTTTTATTGAGGAGATCTGGACCCAAGGGGCCTTAGAACTTGATGAAAGCCATAAATAACTTTATAAGTGGGTGAAAGAAGACCAAACAAAGTTGTGTGAGCAACACTTTGGGGAAGGGTGCCTTAAACTGGAACATGGGGCCCATTGTTGCTCTGGAGACATGATGGGAGATACAGATTTTGAAAACTGAGAAGGAAGTTTAGATATTAGCTTATATACAATGGGAACTTACTGGAGGTTTCTGAGCAGTGACTTGACAAATTGACTCAAGACAGTAGTATTTAGAGTAGATTTCAGATGAAAGAGAGTAAAGGTCAGGAGATAGAACTATCACAGGTATACAAGCAACAGAGAAGACTGAAATGGACCTGACAATCGGCCACAGTGAATGGATAGAAATTGTAATGTGATTACATATTCCTACTGAAGAGAAGCAGCAAAGACTGAAGATTCAGTACTATAAAAAATAAAATAGGTTAGGGAGGTGGGGATGGAAGAGATGGTAAAAACAAAGGACGAGGTAACAATGCTTGATAGGAAACGTACTCATTACCTTACTCTGTATACTATTTTTACAATAAAAAACATTAAAAAAATAAAATAAAATAGTGCTTACATTTGTAAGCCTAGGTACTTAGTAGGCTGTTATCTAAGGACTGTGGTTTGAAACTAGCTGGGCCATAAGTTTCTCATCTCTAATTAATCATCAAAAAGATGATGGCTCAGTGGTAGAGTGCTAGCCTTGAGTGAAAAAGCTAAGCAAGAGCTTGAGACCCTGAGTTCAAGACTCAGTATGAGCCCATACACTCTCTCTCTCTCTCTCTCACACACACACACACACACACACAAAACTTCTTTTCTTGACTTTTTCTCTTGTATCTTAAAAAATTATGTTCTCATTTTAAAAAGTATTATTGAAACATTCTAGAAAATGGAAACATGTTGGTTTTTTTTGTTGTTGGTGGTGGTAGTGGTATTGTTTTTGCTTTGTTTTGTTTTGTTTGCTTTTTCTTTTTCTTTTAGGGAGGTAGGAGGAGCACAGAAATGGAGAGTGGAAGGAGTAACAAGTCAGACATGATACTCAGTAGGTCCAATGTGTAAAAATGAACTATGCAAGCTTGTGGGCAGGGATGGGATAAAACTGCAGGAAAGTAAAGCTAGGGGTGACATTGCCCCCCCAATGTACTCATTACTTATGAAATGATAACCCTTCTGTGTAACATCTTAATAATAACAATATAATTAATTTTAAAACATGATGCGTTTTCCTCACAAACTAACTTCTTGAATTGAAACCTCTTTGTGCAACTACTTAGATATAATAAAAAAGAAAAGAAAACATTAACAAATATTTGCCCTTTTATTCAGAACCAAATGAAGCCAACCTAGTGCCCACTTTTCCAACTACAAATCACAGTCTAACACCTTTCCTCTTCAACCTCCTAATCTTGATGGCTACTAATTTTCTCTTTTAACAAAGAGATAGGCAGGTGGGAAAGTGGATGAATAATTCTGGTTTCCCCTTATTTAAGACAGATAAGATCACCAAACTCCTAGTCTATGTCTTTGAAATTAGAGGGGCCACCAAGGCCGAACATGGCTGTGCTAATACCTATGTCAAATAAAGACTGAATTTCTGTTAAGGAAATAGGTGAGTCTATATTTTATTAGTTTGTCACAAATATGGAACTACGTGAGACTCAGGAAGCCAAGGAACTTCAAATACTGAATTTGTTTCCACTGCTAGTAAATAAAAGAATGTTGGGTTGGAATTTCAGAAGCTCAGAAAAACATACACCACTGGTTCAATTACATGTGAATCAACTGGAGCCTACAATAGATCCACCTACAAAATTTAGATGTTCTCAACCTAGATTGCAGAGAGAGGTACCAAGCTATTCTTGGAAGTAGTTTTTGGCTAGGTCTTCCTGTAGCTTAAAAGCATAGTTGAATACAGAATATAATGTCTTTGTTGTTCAGAATTATGGGCTACTGAAGAATTTAGTAATTTCTAGTACAAACAGGGCTTTGCACAGGAACAGAGAACACTTCTCTGACATTAATTATTTCTACACTGATGGGAAAGTCATATATCTTTTCTGTGCTGTAATTTCATCTTTGGAAAATTATAAGTTTATATTATGAAATCTCAGTTCCTTTCTAATCTTAACTTCTGTAACTTTTTTCATCAGAGTTCATGTTTTCTGTCTTGCCACCCTTGGCCTCTCCTTAGCTATCAGTGGGCTTCACCTTTCCTCTTTCTCCTTCCCTTAGCAATTCTGGCAAATTTTGTCAGAATAATTTCCTAGCAGATGTTATAAATATGCTCTTAATGAACCACTGAACTCACAATGATAGATACAGAAATAAAGAATTGTTGCAGCAAGGCAAAATTTACTTCTGCAGAAGAGTGTGCCATCAGCTAGAAACTTGGCAAGCAAGCACATAGTGCACCTCTGTTTATCCTAACTCAGTAGGCCCTGCCCCACTGCTTGGGTTGGTTGAGTTTAGGTTCACATTCTACTTGAGATTGACTAGTTTTAATAGTTAGGTAAGTTGTATTTATATAAGATTACCATTGAAAGACTGAAATAAGATTCGCATTACACAAGGAATCTCAAGACATACCAGCACTCTGTGCTATTTCTGGAACAATCTGAAGTGTGTCTTCTGAGAAATATCTTAATTCCTTCTTGGAAAAGCAAGACAAAACCTTACATTTCAAAAATCCTTCCTTAACCCAAAGAAATTCCTCTTTTTTCATTTCAGTCCTTGCTGATATTGACTTTGCAAAATAATCAAGGGCAAAACCATCAGGCCAAAGTAGGAACTTTTAAACAACCCACTTAGACAGAAGAGAGATTTTCTCAATAGATCAAGCTTGGGAAAATAAAACTAAAAGGAAAAAATATAGCAAAACAGAGATAAAACTTCCCCTTGCACTATAACAGAATTAGGCACTGTGTTTGTCCTCTGTCTGTGCATATACAACTTATAACATTTGAAAAAATACATGAAACATTTTTTTCTATTGAACACAGGCAGCACAGAATTAGTCTCTGCAGCTATCACATGAAGTGAGTTATAGATTGCCTTGGTGTTATGATTTGAATAAGGCTTGACTATATCCTCAAATGTTCATGTTTTGGAGGTTTGATCCCCATTGAGGATACTTGAAAGGTGGTAGGAACTTTAAGAGGGAAGACTTACTGTGAGGTCCTAAGACTGGCCCCTCCCTCTGCTCCACTTCCTATCTTGTTCTGTGATATCTCCATAAATAGGACAAATAGGATTTAACTGAGGTAGGCATATCTAAGCTACAGTGATAAAACAATTAACCAACACACAAAAAAAGACTCATAGAAAGTTGAAGTATGTGATGTCTAAGGAGTAAGCACTAGTAGGAGAAGGGTGGATTCGGGAAGGAGGGGTAAGGAGGCAGGGAGACATCTCATATAGACAAAATACTTGATAAACATCTATGCAAATAGAACATGCAAATAGAACAAGGCAACTTGTTCTATTTGGGAAAAGGGAGTGGGAAGTAGAAGAATGGTAAAGAGATGATTATGATCAAGAAGCACCATACACATAAAGGACATGTTAAAACAAAACCTTTTTGGACAACTAGCTAGTGTTAATGTTGTGAGAGAACTCAGTTGTGCAGAAACAGAAAAGCCACCACTGAAGAGGTACACTGTATATCCTGGAGAAAACAATGAAAATCATTATTTATAACTACTAAGTGGCATTAATCATACTTTTATTATTGTGACAAATACTTGAGAAAATCAACTTAAAAGGAGAAAATATTTATTATGGCTCATAGTTTCAGGGGCTTTGATCCATGGTCTGCTGTCTTTATTTTGTCTGGGCCATAGTGAGACAGAACATCATGGTGTGGAGCATGTGGTGGACCAAAGCCAGGCATCTCAACCAGGAAGCAAGATAGGGGACAAGTGGTATCCTTCAATGGCATGTCTGTAGTGACTACTTTCTCCAACTAGGTACCACTGCCTATTTTCTACCATCACCCAGTAAGGCTATTAAATTATGGATTCAGTGGTGAAAGCCTGTAATCTCAGCATTTGGGGGGGGGGTTGAGCCAGGACAACCATGAGTTCTAGGCCAGCCTGGGCTACAATTCAAGACCTTGTCTCAAAAATATATATATATACACATATATGTATATATGGAAAGTCTCAATGGATTAATACATTGATTAGGTCAGAGCTCTTGTGATTTATTGTTGTCCCCCAAACTCAATGTCTGAAAAAAATGCTATATTTGTTAGAACTTTGTTCTAACTTTGTTCTAACTTTGTTAGAATTTCGTATCCAAATATTAGCACAAGGAAATGGAAAACTAAATTTTAAAAAGTATTAAATTGAGCTAATAAATGGCCAGAAGAGGCAATAAAGGAACCAAACATATGAAGTCAATAGAAAAATGTGGTCTTGAAAGCAATCATAATTATACTGAATGAATGTGGTTTTAAAATTAGAAGAAATAATAATTTGAATTTATAGATTAAATGTCAAAAAGTAGTTACTATCTATAAGAAACATTTCATTCAAATATAAAGAAAGAACATAAATCATGTAGATTTTTATTATAAGAAAGCTGGAGCAAGCCTGACATAATGGCATGTATTTATAATCCCAGCTCTCAAAAAGCAGAAGCTGGGGGATAGTGAGTTCAGGACTAACTGGATGTCATATGTAGAGACAATGCCCTTAAAAAAGAAAAAAAATATATGAGGGAAGCACTGCTTGCAGGACCAAGAATAAATAGGTAATAGAAGTGAAGTCAAAGTCATGGAGAAAGGCAATACATTGACAGAGCAGAAGGTAGTTATTCATTATGCAGTTGAGGGAAGGGTCTGTGAGCCAAAGAAAACAGGCCAACACCAGGAACTGAAAAAGACAAAAAAAGAATTCTCCCTCAAAGCCTCCAGAAAACATCAGCCCTGCTAAGTATGAGGTCATATGTAAGCAGGTGAAACTGATCTTGGACTTCTGCCTTCCAGCCCTCTACGAACAAATTTGTGCTGTTTTAAGCTAAAGAAGGACATTTTATAGTGTCTGAATCCTCACTAGGACATAAGAATCCTACAGGACAGGTTCTACATAGTGTACTTGGAAGACCCAGTAAGAGAACTAAAGGAACTAGACAAATACCAGGAAGTACAGGAAGAATCAAAGACACCTCTTTCTGTCACTGTTATGCATAGACAAATAAGGAATCAGGAAGTACATTAAGGTTGAACAGAGCTAATACTGGTCCTCATTGACATTTATGGAACACTGCACCCAATAAGGCAAATAGCACATGATTTATCTATGCACATAGACCACTACCCAAGGTTGATAATTGGCTGGACCATAAAATAAAGCAAAGAAACCAACAGATCTCAAAAGGTAGACATCATGCAGAATTATATATCGATCACAATAGAATAATTTAGAAATAAAAGAAGAATCCCCCAACATTTTCAAATTTAACAATAATCTAGGGATCAGAAAATGAAGATAAGGGAAATCAGAAAATATTTTACTTGCATGATAACAAAAAGCACAAGTAAAATATAGGTAATGAAGTAAAGAAATTAATAATTTTAAGCTAGTATGTTAGAAAACCTAAAACTTCTGGAGTATATAACCCATGAGAGAAGAACAGTTTAAAAAATCTCCAAATAATTATACAAAAGAGTGAAAAACAATTGAAACCCAAGGAAAGGGAGACAAGAACCAAAGATAATGATTGAAATCAAGGTAATAAAAAATGGCCACCTATTAAAAAATGTCAATGAAACACAACTGGTTCTCTTTAAAGATGAATAAAATCAATAAATTTCTAATTTGAGTAATAAATGAAAAAATTGAGACAGCATCAATTGACAATATCAGATGTCTGAAAGGATCTATGACTATGAATCTTACAAATATTGAAAGGATAATTAGTGGTAAGGATTGTGTGTAGTTTTATGTGAATAAATTCGGTATCTTGGAGAGAATAAAGAATTTCTTCTCTAACAGCATCAAGATATTACTTTTACTACAAAGAACAATCACGGTGTCATTTATGAATACTATGAATTACCTACATAACTCATCCCACAGGCTAGAACCTCTCCCCCTCCTCATTTAAGGCTGCCTTTATCATGAAAGCAAATCTTGTCTAAGAGACTATAGTTTAAAATATAAAACATGTGAACAAAATTCAATCCATAAATTTATAAAGAGGGAAATAAATAATTAACAAATGGAGTCTTTACCATGAGAACAAAATTAGTGTAATATTTGGAAACCAAAGAGTTTAATTCATCCTAATGGCATAATAAGCAGGGAAATAGATGAATATTTCTATGGATCCAAATTAGAATTGTGGCAAATACATAAGTGCTCACCGTCAGAATCATTACAATGAAAAAGACAGTGTCAAGTTGTTGGCAAGAAAGTGGAACAACTAGCGCACTCAAAATTAGAAAGGCTATCTAAGTTACAAGCATGTGAGAAAACTGGTTCTTATGAAATGAAACTTATTTTATCATTAAGAAAGTCTTAGATTCGGGGCTGGGAAGGTGGCTCAGTGGTAGAGCACTTGCCTTGCATGCCTGAGGCCCTGGGTTCTATTCCTCAGCACCACATAAGCAAAAAGAAAAAAGCCGGAAGTGGCGCTGTGGCTCAAGTGGTAGAGCGCTAGCCTTGAGCTGAAGAGCTGAGGAACAGCGCCCAGGCCCAGAGTTCAGGGCCCACCACTGGACCCCACCCCCCCGCAAAAAAGAAAGTCTTAGATGGGCTGGGAATGTGGCTTAGTGGTAGAGTGCTAGCCTTGAGCCAAAGAAGCTCAGGGACAGTGCCTAGGCCCTGAGTTCAAGCCCCCAGGACTGGCAAAAAAAGTCTTAGATGTTTATATTTATGTAGACATACATGGTAGTGCATGCTTGCAATCCCTGCACTAGAGAGGCTGAGACAGGAAGATTGCAAGTTGCCCTACAGAATGAATTTCAGAACTGAATGGTGAAACTTGTGTCAATAACAAAAACCAAACCCAAGCAAAAGAATATCCATTAATGTGTCTATGAAGTCTGACTGAAGAGAGACAACAGTAACTTGTGTTTACTGAATGTATGCCTCTTGTAAAACTTCATTCTTTTTTTAAAATTTTATTATCAAGGGGTTACAGTTACATATGTGAGGTAGTGAGTGCATTTCTTGTCAAACTTTTTACCTCCTCCCTCATTTTTCTCCCACTTTCCCTCCTTCCAACTGCCCCCTCACCCCCAAGTTGTACAGTTCATTTCCAACATACTGTCTTGTGAGTATCGCTGTTACATTTGTTCACCATTTGTTCTTTGTCACACCATTTTGTTGTCCCCTTTTCTAGTTCAGATAAATGTACATATAATACCCAGGGTACCAAAATCAAATACAGTAACAACAGGATATAAAACAAGAAAAGAGCTGGGAAGGTGGCTCAGTGGTAGAGCGCTTGCCTTGCATGCATGAGGCCCTGGGTTAGATTCCTCAGCACCAAATAAGCAAAAAGAAAAAAAGCCAGAAGTGGTGCTGTGGCTAAAGTGGTAAAGTGCTATCCTTGAGCTGAAGAGCTGAGGGATAGCACCCAGGCCCAGAGCTCAGGCCCCACGACTGGACCCAAAAAACCCAAAACCCAAACAAAAAAAAACATAAGAAAAGAAAGGGAAAAAAACACAGAAGAAAGAAGAAATCACATAGTACATTACAAACAACAACAGCTGGGCACTGGTGGCTCACACCTATAATCCTAGCTACTCAGGAGGATGAGATCTGTGATAACGGTTCAAAGCCTGCCCGGGCAGAAAAGTCCAAGACTCTTATTTCCAATAAACCACGAGAAAACCAGAAGTGGCACTGTGGCTCAAGAGGCAGAGTGCTTGCCTTGAGCTGAAGAGATGAGGAACAGTGCCCAGGCCCAGAGTTCAAGCCCCACGACAGACAAAAACAAAACAAAACAGAAAACCACAAAAAAAACAAAACACACAAAAAACCCCACAAACAACAACAACAACAAAGAAAAACCTCATGTTTCCATGTCTTGGAGTTCATTTTGCTTAGCATCATCTTATATGATCCTATGCACATAGCTATTGAGCTATTTTGCTCATTTGCTAGGATTATCCTAGACATATACTAATTATTACAAATGAGGGAAACATGAGGTCTATGTTTCTTTGGGTCTGGCTTATTCACTTAATATGATTTTTCCAAGTCTTTCTATTTCCTTACAAAAGGGGTGGTGTCATTCTTTCTGATACATAGAATTCCACTCTCTCTCTCTGTGTGTGTGTGTGTGTGTGTGTGTGTGTGTGTGTGTGTGTGTGTGTGTGTGTGTGTATCACATTTTCTTGATCCATTCATCTACTGAGAGGCATCTGGGTTGGTTCCATATCTTAGCTATGTTAAACATAGCTGTGCTGGTAGCTTTAGTATGGTTCTTGTTTATGGTCATTTGGGTAAATGCCCAGAAGTGGGATTGCTGGGTCATACGAGAGCTCTATATGTAGTCTTTTGAGGAATCTCCATACTGCTTTCCAAAGTGTTTGAACAAGTTTACCCTCCCACCAACAGTGCAGTAGGGATCCCTTTTGGCCACATCCCCTCCAGCATCTGTTGTTATTAGATTTCGTAATTATAGCCATTCTAACTGGGGTGAGGTGGAATCTTTCATGGCCAGAGAAGTTGAACATTTCTTCATATGTCTATTAGCTATTCTTATTTCCTCTTCACAGTAATCTCTCTTTAAGTCTTTAGCCCACTTATTCATGGGGTGGTTGTTTCTTTGAGAATTTGTTTTTGGGGTATTTAATTTTTTGAGTCCTAAGCATATTTCCGATATGAGGTCCTTGTCTATTATATGGCTAGTAAAGATCTTGCCCCAATCTGTGGGTTTTCTATTGATCTTTTTGTTTTTTTTTGTTGTTTGTTTTGTTTTTGTCTATCGTGGGGCCTGAACTCTAGGCCTGGGTGCTGTCCCTCAGCTTTTCAGCTCAAGACTATCCCTCTACCACTTGAGCCACAGTGCCACTTCCATCTTTTTTTCTGCTTATGTGGTGCTGAGGAATCGAACCCAGGGTCTCATGCATGCGAGGCAAGCATTCTATCACTGAGCCACCTTCCCAGCCCTTTCTATTGATCTTGATAACTATGTCCCCTGCTGTGCAGATGCTCTTTAGTTTAATGCAATCCTATTTGTCCAACCTTTCTTTGATTCAGCTCCAGGACATGAGAGCTCTGGACATTGTATTAATTTCCCTTTGAAGTTACAATGGGAATCAAGAACAATTATGGAACCCGGCCCGGGTACCTACAAAAGCATAAACTTCATTCTTATAAAGTATTTCTGTCTCAGGGAATAGCTCACGGAGGTAAAGGTCTGTCCAGTTTTGAATTCTGTAAAAATTTACTTTTTAAAATGTGCACAATTTTACAAACTTGCCCAATTAAACATGCATGTCCCAGAGAGTATACTACATACTCTTCAATTAAATTACTGTTGATATAAGTTTTTCAGTTGTTTCAACCTGTCACCTTCTCCATATTCTACTCTGAGGTCACAAATGCAGAAAAACAGGTTTGTGCCAGCTCTGACTTTGTTGTTGTTGGCTGTAGGGCTTTAACAAAAACCTGGGTGCTGCCTCAGAGCTTCTCTGTGTTTAAGGCTAGCTCTCTACCACTTAACCCTCTTTCAGTTTTCAAGTGGTTAGTTGGAGATAAGAGTATCACTGGGACTTTTCGGTGGCTGCTCCACCAACTTCTAATGGCCATCTTCAGATCTTAGCCTCCTGAGTAGCTAGAATTACAGGCGTGAGCCACTGGTGTCTGGCTGCAACTCTGACTGTTAATTCTGATACAGATTGCCCAGAATTTGTTATGGATCATCTTTTAGCAAGCATTTCTGTGTGGAATATGTCTCTTAGAAAACTCCATGAAGATTATTTCTTCTCTTTCCAACTGTGTTTTTTTTTCTTTTTTCTTTTGGTGTTAATAGATCATAATAGGTACATAAAACATCAGTTATATACTCATAGCAATAGAAACTTCAGTAGAATTTGCATGAATTCCTTCTGATCTGTTTCCAGGAAATAAAGCTAGAAAGCAGTCAACTAGCATAAGCATTCTAATTCTTTGAAGAAAAGTAGATTACTATAAAGGTCATAGATTTTTGTTCTCCATGCCTTTAGGTAATTCCTTTCGAGATAGATAGGGTACAATAACATTTAAAGAAATAAACTGCTTCCTTTCAAAGGATGCCCTAGTGAATTAAGATGTTTTTAAGGTTGTAAATGGCATTTTGAATATCTCAACCTATTCTGAAAGCTGTACTTCATCAGAAACTCAGCATGCAGGTGGTAGTTGCAAGTAACTAGGAATTGCAGTTAGTTTGGATTTTCTTTGTAGCAAGTTTCAATATATCCAATGTAAATTAAAAGGCATACAAGCCCTCACCACCAAGACCTTCCCATCTGATCTTGATAATCCACTCACAGTAGAGAAACAGCAAAGGATGAGTTAAACTGTTCCTTCTAGTTTATAACTGTGTGAGATGAGTGACTACTCTCAATAATAATTCTTTTTTTTTTTGTCAGTTGTAGAGCTTGAACTCAGGGCCTGGGCACTATCCTTGAGCTTTTTTTGCTCAAGGCTCACACTCTACCACTTTGAGCCACAGCACCACTTCTGGTTTTCTGGTGGTTAATTGGAGATGAGAGTCTCAGGGACTTTCCTGCCCTGTCTGGCTTCCAACCGCTGTCCTCAAATCTCAGCCTCCTAAGTAGTGAGGATTAAAGTATAAGCCACTAGTGCCTGGCTCCAATAATAATTTCTGTATCAATCATTTCTTCATGAAAACTTGTAATTAAAAGTGTCTTAGATACATCTCTCTTATATTGACATTGTTATTTTGATTTATGAATTATGTAACTACTAGTTCATTGTTACATGCTATATAATGTAGATCCTTGGTATTCATAGGTAGTTTATGAATTCAAGGAGATCACCAGAAGATTATTCATAACAGGAAAGCTTAATGGTGTGTTGTTACCATGGTTACCAAGTAGTAAGACTGTCATTACTGTATTCTGCTACTTTGCAAATCTGATATGTCTTGGAGTATATGGGGAATTATTTAACTGCAAAGTTTCATTTCAATGTTAATGTGAATATAAGTAATAAGAAAGAAGAGTGATTGTTTTAATAAAGCAGGTGGTTTTAATGAAATAATTATTGCAGTTTTATACACAATTGGTCTTTGGTCGAGCATATAAAATTGTGTGACACCTGGGCTCTCTCAAAGTGATGGCCACACCCACTGGTAGAGAAGGGGACAATTCATTCATCATATTGGCTTTTACTAAGGTGTTTGGCACTGTGGTCATCAAAGAAATATCAGATATTTTTTAGGCTCTATCAGGAGATTTGTAATTGATGTAATTTGACTCTTTCAATAAATAGAATTAGGAGAAGCAGCAACTGCATATCATAATATTGAAGTTTTTAGAATGCAATTACAATCTGATATCCACATCATCATTTCCATTAGAAGTAAACATATAATTCATACAGAAATCATTAGTCAGAAAGCTTCAATTTTGCACCAGAAATACTTTGATGAAATACTTATGTAACTACTAGTATAAATGTGTGATTTTTCTTTGTTTCCCATGCAAGCTCTTGTGCAATATATTTTGCTAGGTAAGAAAAATAGCCAGTTAATGAACTTCTTTCTTTTTGAGCCATATCAGCTTTTCTAGTACAAATTCTCTCTGTTGAGAAGCATATTTTTGAGGTACAAATATACACATTTCACTTAACTTTACAACCTGCATGATAATTGTAAGTAAAATAGGGAATGTATCTTTAACACCTGGTTTAAGAAAATATGCTTATTTTCATCCAATTGAAACAGAAGTTATTTAAATATAGTTTACAATTATATATAGCAAAAGTATAATTTTAGACTTTGTTTACTTATGGACCAACAATTTTTGTTGTATGTGAGACACAATATTTCTGAGGTCACTGCTTAAACATGAGGTACTTCTAAGTCCATTCCAGTGGCTGTGATATTATTTTTTCAATTGAATAATCTCTAGGGATATGATAAATCCCTAATGCAGAGCATTGGTTCTGATGACTATATATATTGCTCCTAATTTCTAGAGCAAAAGACAGTAATGTATGAACATCAGAAGAGTCATGTCAATATTTACATTTGTGTCAGAATTACAGGGAAAAATCCCCTTTGCTATTATAAATAATTTGAATACTAATGAGACTAGTTAGATTTAATGGAGCTACCATAAGTGGTAGAGTCTTGAAATCATTAAACTTTGAAGTCATTAAACTTTGTTATTTTGTTATTTTATTTTCTATAATTCAACACTTTTAGATTTCTTTGTTTTGTTTTTCCAGGGCTGAGGACCGAACCCAGGGCCTTGCGCATGCCTGGCAGGCACCCTTCCGCTGGGCTAAACCTCCAGCCCCTAGATTTCTTTGTTTTTATAATGTAAATTTAAAACCAGATTGTCAATTTTTATAAAGCCATCCCACTTATATTTGCAATTTCATCCAATCATAGACCTGCTTGGGGAGAGCTGACATCAGAACATGCTGTGATTTTGAATCAGTGAACATGTGTCTCTCCATTTATTTATATATTTATTTTCCCCCTCAGGATTATTTTTATGTTTTAACACATAGATCTTGGCCATATTTTGTTAAATTTATGTAAAGCTGTGATTATGCATTTTATGTAAATATGTTTTATAACTTTATGTAAAATTGTGTGTATATTTTTATGTGGAGACTATACTGTTTCTTAAATATCTTTGCCCATAGTTCTAGAATGTATAATCCATTCCTTTTGCATATTGAAGTGATCTCTGCTAAGTTGTTAAATTCATGTATTCAATGTAAGGTTTTGTAGATTCTTTAGAACTTTTTAAACATGCAACTATATCATCTGCTAATAGCTTCCCCCGCTTTTTTCTAATCTGTAGATCTTACATTTATTCTCTTTACCATATTTATCTGAACAAACCTTTCAGGAAAGTACTTAGAAGTGCTTAGAAGATATCTTTGTTCCCAATATATTTTTATTATTAATTTTTTATTGTAAAAATGCTGTACAGAGGGGTTACAGTTACATGAGTAGGGTGATGAGTACATTTCATAGCGAGCATTGTTACCTCCTCCTTTATTTTCCCCTACCATCACTTCCCTCTCCACCTCCCCAACACCTCCCCCCCCCGACCCCGACATTGTAAAGTTCATTTTCAATATAGTGAACTGTACATCTCGTCATCACAATGGGTCAGCCTGCATCCTCATTTAAGCGTTCTGCAGTATCCCTTCCCCTCCCCAAATTACAAATATATATATATATATATATATGTGTGTGTGTATATATATGTGTGTGTGTGTGTGTATATATATATATATATATGTATATGTATATATGGTGCAGAGCGCCAGCATCAAGTCCAGTGAAAACAAAGGTTATTCCATGGGGGAAGAACATATAATAGAAAAAAAATCACATAGTGTATTGTAAGTACATTAAAAACACTAGCAAGAAAGAGAGAGAAAAAAAACCTCTTGTGTCCCTTTCTTGGTGTACATTTTGCTCAACATTATCTCATATAGTCAGATGTACATAGCCTTTGACCTATTCTGCTTGTCCTAGACACGTACTAGTCACTGAAAACAAGGGAAACCATGGGACCTATGTTTGTTTGGACCTGGCTTACTTCACTCAATATGATTTTTTCCAAGTCTTTCCATTTCCTAACAAAAGAGGCAATGACATTTTTTCTGAGTGAGGCATAGAATTACATTGTGTGTATATATATATATATATATATACACACACACACACACACACACACATATATATGTATATATACACACATATATGTATACACACACACACACACACACACACACACATATATATATATCTATCACATTTTCTTGATCCATTCATCTACTGAGGGGCATCTAGGTTGTTTCCATATCTTAGCTATGGTAAATAATGCTGCGATAAACATGGTTGTGCTGGTAGCTTTGGTATGACCTTGTTTGTGATCCTTTGGGTAAATGCCCCAAAGTGGGATTGCTGGGTCATAAGAGATCTCTATGTGGAGTCTTTTAAGTTACCTCCATACTGTTTTGTTCCCAATATTAATGGAAAAAACATTATATATTTTACAAATAGGAATCATATTAGTCTTTAATCATCTTGAGGAAGATTTTTCTATACCTAATTTTTACTTTTTAGAGTTTTTAACCTAAGTAGATATTAAATTTGGTCCAATATGTTTTCTGCATCTTTTGAGACGATCATAGATTATTTTCTCCTATGTTCTACTGATGTGTAAATTACATGGCCTAATATTCTAGTGTTCTATCAACTTCACATTCCTTTTACAAATCTTGCTTGGATTCTCTATGTGACACCGTCCTGTTGAAAAGTAGTTTGTCTATATTCATCAGGGATATTGGTGTGCAATTTTATTTTCCTTTTTTTAAAAATTTCAATGTTTCTGTTGGATTTTGATATTAGAGTCAGAGTAGATTTCTAAAGTAGGTTTGAAAGTGTCATTAATTTCTGTGTTCTTGAGGTACATAAAAATTAGTTTTTTCCTATTTTCTTTCTTTGTTGGTTGTGGGGCCTGAACTCTGGGACTGGGTGCTGTCCTTCAGCTCTTCAGCTCAAGGCTAGCGCTCTACCACTTGAGCCATAGCGCCACTTCTGGCATTTTCTGCTGATGTGGTGCTGAGGGATCAAACCCAGTGCAAGTACTTAACTACTGAGTTACCTCCTAGCCCTGGTTTCTCCATTTTTTAATTTTATTAGTTTTAGGTCCTATTTTTATTATGAAAAATTCTGTATCTGCATTAGTTTCCCTGGGCAGTACAAAATATCATAGACTGGATGGCTTGGCCAACATCTTTGTGTCAAGGAGGGCTTAAAAGAGGATCTTTCATTCTTTCACTCGTTCATTCATATCCACTCATTCATCAGAAGCTGGATTTCCTTTTATAGTTTGACGATATGTTCTTATTCTGAAGATATTGCCAGTTTAGAAGGGGAATAAATTGTGGGAATGGTATTTGTGTGTGTGTGTGTGTGTCGCTTGAACTCTGAGACTGTGCACTGTCCCTTAGCTCTTCAGATCAAGGCTAGTGCTCTACCACTTGAGCCACAGCACCACTTCTGGTTTTCTGGTGGTTTATTGGAGATGATGGACTTTCCTGCCGGGGCTGGCTTTAAACCTCTATCCTCAGATCTCAGCCTCCTGAGTAGCTAGGACTAGAGGTGTGAGCCACTGGTGCCCAGTGGAACGGTCATCTTTTTGTTCTGTGAGTTTCATTGGGAGCAGACCAAACATTCTGAAACAGAGCTTCTCAAGCTTTAGCTCTAGTTCTGCTAAGAATTGCTTAGAGGATCTTGCTAAAACTCAAATTTCAGTTCAAGAAGCATTTCTTTCTAATGAACTCTCGGGATAATGAAGTCTAGAATGTTCTTATCTTCTTTCCAGCAATGGGATGCCTTCTCGCTATCATGGTCTTCTATGCCACCTTCATGAGGTATTTTACTTTGGAACCCATGTTTGACAAGTCATCCTGTATCTGCTCTTCAGCAGAAACAGCACAATCCAAATTGCTTAATTAAGACATTTTGGAAAATTATGCTGTTGTGTAACAACAAAGAGCAGGCATTTTTGCTTCAGAGTATGTTGTGTTTTTCTAATGATAATGCTAGCCTGTTCTAGAAGATAATCTCCATGTAGTAAAGTTAAAGTAGAAAAGGGCCAGGTATGTGCTGGGACACTACAAAGAAAAATACATGAAAAACTTGTTTGTCATCCTTAGCCACAAACCACAAAGGAAATTCAAGTCCAAATGACACTGAGATTCCATCATACCCCAGCCACCTTGATTATAATCAAGAAATCAAAAAGCAACAAATACTGGTGATGGTGTTAGGGAAATGGAACCTTAATGCACTGTTGGTAGGAACATGATTTAGTGCAACCACTATGCAAAAAACTAAAAGCAGAACTACCATATGGCTCTGTTATACCATTCTTGGACATATATCCAAAGGAATGTAAATCAATAGATACCTGTACAGTATGTTCACAGAAGCACTTTTCACAATAGCTAGGGTATGGAATCAGCCTACTTGTCCAACAACCAATAAACAGAGAAAGAAAATGTGGTACATTATACAATGGAATATTATTCAGTCATAAAGAAGAATAAAATACTGTATGTCCACTGCAGGAAAAAATAGATGGACCTAGAAATTACTACATTAGAGTGAGATAAATCAAACTCACTATTCTAAATATTGTGTGTTTTCACTTGTATATGGAATGTAGACCTAAATATGACATTATTATAAAAGGAGAACTATTTGGAGAGACATCATAAGGAGAAAGAAAGGCACAACAAAAGTAGAAGGGAGGGAGATGGTGGTTAATATACAGTAATCTATATGAGAATTTGAGCAAAGTACATTATAAATAAAGCAGTGTGGATTGTGATTCTATATGTATGAAACTAGCATAATAAAACCTACTAGAAATTGGTAACAAGGAAGGGGAAAGGGCAGGAGGTTAAAAAGAATAATATAGATGGGAAGAATTTGGTCAAAATACTTTACATACACAACTGAACATATTCCAGTGAAAGTCTTTGTGCAATTAAATTTTGCAAATATAAAAGGAAAAAAGAAAAGGATTGCAAAAATCATTCTGCTTATTTTTCTTTCAACTGCTCTTTTTTAGTGACTAGTTGCTGTTTGCCTTTATTAACTCATTTGTGTTCTCTTTTTTTTTTGTTTCTACGACATTGTTTATTTTAAAGTTACCTTCTCAACAAACCATAAAACACTTGGATGTTACTTTTTTTTCATTGAAAACATACTACAGAATAAATGGAGCAACACATAGAAATGATCAAAAGCTAAGGACAATATTAAAAATGGAAAGTTTCATTTGGTAAGGTTACCTAAAGGATGAATAACCATGTTATGCTGGACGGATTTTTTTTTTAAAGGCAATAATCTTGTGCTTTTATTCTTCAACTCTGGTACTTACCAAAACCTTAGGTTTTGCACAAGTGTCAACTCCCACCTAGTAAGGGACAAGTTTCTATATCACAACTAAATTTACTTTAACTAACTGAAGCTCAAAGCAACAGTTGTTAAAAAGAAGTTAAAAGAAAAATAACTACATAATTTAGCTCATGAAGATAAAACTAAAACAGTGATTAAGTTGAATGTATCAGAGACATACAACTAGAGAAAAGAACTATTATACACAATTTGGAAGTTGTTAAAGTGACCACTCAGAAGGTTGAACAGTGCAAGACATGCATTTCCAGTTACAAGCTCAAAAGAGTGCAAAAAAAATTTAAAGCTTTTGTTTAAAGTTTAAGGAAAGCATGAAATTAATATTTGAAAAATAAAGCTTCTCTTAGGTCATCCCCCAGAAATGAAATGATCAAATTGTTTTTCATGGTACAATTTTCTACAATGAAATTTCCTTTAGTGGCAAACTTGCCTCCAAAAAAGTTGGGTCCCCTATTGAGTTACCACATTTAGTCCATGAGCACACAGTGATAAGTGAGGATCAGTACTAGCTCCTGGAGATCCCAATAGAAAGAGCCTTGGATTTGGGGTTCTGCCTTGGACAGCATGCCTGAACCCTACAGAGAATAAAGCAATGGGCTTTAAGATTCTCTTGTTCCTGTAAAACTGGAGGACAAATGGACTAACAATTCTCCCCCTAGAGGCAAGCTGTTGTGGTGGAAGATGTTAAGCGCTAAGTCAACAAAGATGCCACTCTAAAAAGTGGATAAGTACAGAGGTTCAAGATCAATACCAGTGCAAGAGCTTTTTAAGTGAGTTGACTAGGCAATGCATGCATCCATCCATGCGAATGTAAGACATGGCCCCCAAAGAGAACTGAAAACATGTATATAACAACTGGAGACATCCCTTGCCAGTAGTTTATAAAAATATATAGTCAATACTGTAGAGGCTCCTTCTACAGTCAATACTATGGAAGTCCATTCAGTTACCCATTACTTCAATACCAAAAAGCATCAACTACTTTTCAGACATTCCAGACGAAAAGGTCACTTATAACAAAAAGTCATTTTTTTTTTAAAACAAGATAGTGTCCATTTAAAAAGGTTTTTTCCTCTTTCAAGTGAACAGGACATTTTCTGTATTAAACTTAACATCTAGTCTGTCAAGACTGGGTTTAAAATCCTTATGTAATGTGCATATATGCAGAAACAAACTTACTTTAAACATTATCTGCACAGAAAGAAGTTAGTTCCCCAAACATTATAGCATGGGTCTGTTTAGTACAAATCTATTGCAAAGTAAAAACATTCTGTGCATCAGTTCCATCAGAAGCAGGAAAAGAATGTCCCAACTGTAAGAGTTCAAGTGTAAGTTGAGTTTTGAAAGCCTAGAAACCTAAGGACACCATGTTTCTCTCAGCATCCTGATATGCATAATTGTTTAAGCTACCAAGCCATAATGTCTTCCTCTGGAGCTAGAACCATATTCCAAAGACGTTACTTCCTATTCCGAAGACGTTTGGATTTCCTAAGACAGTCTATGGCTTCTGTTGCCTTTCTTCGTTTCCGAGGAGACTCCTCATTCTGCCCAGACCCTGAGGAGTTTCCTACTGCACTTTCCATTACTTCACGTAGCTTGCGTTCCAGCTCAGCCAATCGTGCATTCTGTTCACCTATGATCTGGGTCTGCTCTAGCAGTTTCTGGTCTTGGTCTTGAAGCTGTTTCTGCTGCTCTTGCACTTTGGTGCGAAGCTCAGAAATTTCACGCCTGAGAACAGTCACCCCAGCTCCATTGGTTTTAACCTGCTGCTGGAGTTTGGTAACCTCTTGTCTTGAAGGGTTTTGCTTGGAGAAGAGCTGCATTGTTGTTAGGGCTGCAGATGGTCCTGGAACTGGAGGAAAGCCCATGAGTCTTCCAGACACATCTGACCCTGGCAATTTCCTCTTTAGAATGGGAACAATCTTCTCATCGAAGTACTCCATTGCCATGGAGGAAATATCCCTTAACTCTTGAAGGACTTCATGAGCTCGTTGAGGGGCTCTGGTAGAATTGACATATCTCAGTACACGATAAATTTCATCAATCACCTTTCCTGGGATGAAGCAACAGAGATTGGAATCCACGTACTTCATAAAACTCATATTTAAGAGTGACAACCTGGTTTCCACAGCAGCAAGGATGTCTGCATGACGAGCTAGAGAATGGTTCCTCCTTTCTGACTCTCTCCTTGGAAGTTGTGCTTTAACTTGTTTCTGACACAGATTATGGTATCTCTCCACTTTCAAAAATCCCTGATTCAACATTCTCTGACAGACCAAGTCCATTCTTTTACAAACCAGGCGGAGCTGGCTAATTTCGTCGTAGGACATAAAGCTGAGGATGTTCTGGATGGCAATGATAGGCAGCGCCACCAGCGTGTTGTTTTGTGGCAGCTGGTCCGGAGCCATCGCCGGAGGTGCCTGTGACCCCGACTGCGGGGCCTGGGACGAGGGCACTGGGGGCTGTCTTTGAGCAGAGCCGGCGGCATCGCCGTGGCCGCCGCCTCCTTCCTCAGCGATCCGCTCCTCTGCCGCCCCCATCTTGGAAGTTTGCATTTGTGTTCTCTTTACTCTTTTTTTTCAAATTATATTTTTGTTATCTATAAGTAGTTTAACAAAGGAGACACCATTCAGCAAATGTTTATGAAGACAGTAGTAGAGCTTGATCAATGTCACTCTTCCATCATTCTCTCTCATTCATCCCAATACAAACCCTCTCCACAATTTTCTTAATTTCAAAATAGATGCATGGAGTATTACGGCTGCATTCTTCCCCCATTTCCTCTCCTCATTTGTCTCTCCTCTTCCCCTTGACCTCTCAATACCTTTCACGTGCCAGTTTCCTGGTATTCATTTTGTTGTACTGTGAGTTAGTTATCCTAAGGAATTATACAATTCAAATTTCCCCTGCAAATACTATACTTTGATTAAGGTATATTTGTGGAGGCTTGCATACAATCCCATACCTGTTTGCTTGTACATTCTTATAAATTATTTGTAGCTTTCACATATGAGAACAAAATGTGTTCTTTGTCATGTTAGACCTGACTTACTTCACTTAACACAATGTTTTCAAGTCACATCCATTTCTTTGCAAATGATCTACTACCATTCTTCCTAGTAGATGAGTAAACTTCCATTGTGTATATATACCAGACTTCTCCTCTCATTTTCCCCCTCCCTCTGGAACATAAGAGAGAAATGCACTCTCTTCAGTTTTTATTTGACTTGTTATTCACTTATGACTATGGTTAATGCAACAAACTAGAATAGTTAAACTCTTTGCTCTATTTTTATTATGTCCTAAAATTACTTCCTTTTTTCTAAACATTTCTTGTTATTTGTTTATGCTAAGTCAGTTATTTAATAGGACCAAAGTATAATTATGAACTCAATATTTTTAGTTAATACTTAGTGGATGTATTAGGAGGATCATGGGCCAGAACAGTTCAGGCAGAAGAGTCCACAAGACTTCCTTTCCATTCAAAGAAAGCAAGATTTCTGTGATTGAGGACAACAAGAAACCTAAAAGTGAGCAAAAGAAGGCAGATCACAGCTTGGACACATGTTGATTAAGAAGTGAGACCATATCCTAAAAAAATGTGGTGAAAAACAGGTCTGGAAGAGTAGCTCAGTTGTGTGGTGTTGGCCTGGCAAGTGGAAGGCTCCAAATTCAAACTCCCATTGCACCACACTGCTCCCATATGTATTTCTGAGACCTGGTGATAGCATAACCATTGAATAAATGACAATGTTGCTCTAGTAAATAGAGGTGAAACTGAGCATGGTCTGATTTTCCAAGGGAAAAACTTGCAAGATTAATCTGTGCAGATTTGCAAAGAAGGTAAAGCAGCAAATAGATACTTGTACTGTGTTTTCAAGACCTAAAAATCTAAGGTACAACAAGAGCTGAGGCAATAAAGCTGTCCTGTATTTCAGGTCCATTTTCATTGAGTAGATTTTTAACTGTTTTTGCCAATAAAACAAACACAATGTAACTATGTGCAAGGTTATTTTGTCAGCACAGAGAAGCATGATGGAGGTAATCCACATAGAAAGTGCATTGGTGGCTGAGTATAGATGTCTCAACGAATCTTAGTGGCTCAAGAGGCTGAGATCTTGATGATCATACTTTCAGCCTAGCTTGTGAAAAAAGCCCATGAGACTCAATAATCAAAATAACTAGAAAAAGCTGATCTGGAGGGATGGTTCAAGTGGTAGAATGCCAGCCAAACAATCAAGCCAAGTGAACATGAGATCTTGAGTTCAAATCCCAATACTCTCCAAAGGAAAGAGGACAAAAGATGAAATAAAGGGAGAGGAGGAGAGAGAGATAGTGAAAAAGAGAAGGAAAGAAAAAGAATGAGGGAGATAGGAAGAGAGGGAGGGAGAAAGGGAGAGAGGGAAGGAGGAAGGAAAACATTGGCAGAGAATTTTCCATGTCTTCCCCTATTGTGGTAACTTGTTTCCCTGAGATAGTGCAGTGTCACATTCAGATTAGATATCTTTGAGCCCAATGAGAAGGAACATTCACATGCATAAAGCACAGCAGGGACTTGTGATATTCTTGCTGAATTTTAATTTATATCTTTATACTTGTTATAAAGAGAAAGTAATCTTTTGTCAAATTTCCAGATGCTATTTAATTGGGAGCCATTCTAAAAGCCATGGAGCATAATGCAGTTATAATTAGTGAATTAAAGAAGTCAAATAATCTGTCAAGAAATGTAAGGAGAGAGAGCACAGGAACTACGTAAGGAGTCATTTTCTTTCATATCAAGAAAATTTTCAAAGGACTTCTGTAGTATTCAAATATAATTAAATCCCAGAATGTATAATAAGGACATTTTTCTTGGTGATTATCATGCCATGGTTACCTCAAAACAGCTTCTTCAGTTGCAAAATACAAGGTTTAAGGGAAAATACAAGCTCAAAACTGTTAAAAAAGGGTGGTATTGATTAATATATATATTGCATTCATAAGCTGTTTTATGAAATGGCAATTTCTTTGTACAAGTACTTAAAGATAATTTTAAATAAAAAGTAGAGGGGCCAGGTGCTGGTGGCTCACATCTGTAATCTTAACTACTCAGGAAGCTGGGATCTGAGGACTGAGGTTCAAAGCCAACCCCAGGCAGCAAAGTCTGTGAGACAGATTCTTATCTCCAGTTAACTACCAAAAAAGAAGAGGGAAAAGAAGAAAAAGAAGAAGGAGGAGGAGGAGGAGGAGGAGGAGGGGGAGGGGGGAAAGGAAGGAAGAAGGAAGAAGGAAGAGGAGGAAGGAGGAAGGAGGAAGGAAGGGGAGCAAGAGGAGAAGAGGAAGAGGGAGAGGAAGAAGAAAAAGAAGGAGAAGGAGAAGAGGAAGAAAGAAGAAAAGAAAAGCTGGAAGCAGAATTGTGGCTCAAGTGTAGTGTTCTAGCCTTGTTCAGAAAAGCCCAGGGACAGGCCTTGAGTTAAAGCCCCAGGACTAGCACAAAACACTGTAGAAGGAAGGGAGAAGGTGTTTACTCTAGGTTAATCGAGATGGGAGGAATTTGAACAAAGTACATAATATGCGTATTATAAGTATCATAATGAAATCCATTTGTACTATTAATCTATGCTAATAATTTTAAAAAGGAAATAGAAACATAATACATTGGTAGGTAAAAATAAATCTCCTTAACATCTTTAAAAAGATAAGTAATTGCCACACTTTGAAGAATTGTGAGCTCTAGACAATGCAGCTATCTTCAGATTCTTATTTATATTTTCCCTTTCATTCCCAGACTTGGAATTCTGGTCATTTGGAAGCTCCATAAACTTGACCCTCATGAAAGGGGATGTGGGCTTCAATGACACACCCAAGGTCTCTTAGATGGGTAGCTGTAAATTAGTGTCCCTAATGTCACTAAACCAAACTCCTTTTCCTCTTTGTCTTTTCTGTTCTTTCTTTTTTACTTTTATGTGATCTATCACTTGAATCACAGGTTCCACTTTGGGTTTTTAAAATTTGTATTTTTTGCTACTCCTGGAGCTTAAACTCTGGGCCTGGGTTTGGTCCCTGAGCTTTTTTTTTTGCCCAAGGTTAGCACTATACTACTTGAGTCTCAGTGCAATTTCCAGCTTTTTTTCTGAGTAGTTTATTGGAGATTAGAGACTCATGTATTTTCTTGTCTAGGGTTGGCTGTGAACCACAGTCTTCAGATTTCACCCTCTTGAATAACTAGGATCATATCACCAGTGCTTGGCTCTTTAGCATACATTAGTTGTACAGGAAGGAGGGGATGTTTAATTTTGACCTTTCACTCATATATACCATGTATTCCACTCAAATTTACCTCTCTTCATGTGTGAGGCAGAGAATGGGAGGATCATGGTTTGAGGCCAGTACAGGCAGAAATTTTGAAGTCCCACTATAACTGAGAGCAGTGGTATATGTAAGGTCCATTCTGGGAAGCTGGAGCAGACTCATCCCTCTTCTTGGTTAAATCTCTGCCCAGTACCTGTGTCACCTAGGTAACTGACACACTTGGAGGCAATCACCTCCCCCCCCTCCCTGAGGTCACATCATCATCCGATGTGACCATACCTTCTTCCGCTCCTGGCCTTGATAAGTCTGGCCTGGCTGTGGTTCAATCCTTTTATTCCTGCTGTGTGGGCTTCCAATTTGACCAGAGGTGGCCTGCAAATAACCTTTCCCTTGCCTGAATACCATGTGCTGCTCTCTTTCCTATGCTGCCAATTTAAATTCTTAACAGTATATGCCTGTCATCCTAAGATATAACGAGAGGCTAAGATTAGAAGAATCATTGTGTCAGAAGAGCCAACGCAGAAAAGTCCCTACGAGTCCATTTCCATGCTATTTCAACATATTTCACTATTTTCATAAATGCAAATCTACTATGTTGACTATATTCCTACTCATTCTGTGACCTTCCCTCCTCCTAAGAGTGATCAATCCCTCCTCCTCGTCTCTATTTTACCCAAACTATATATACGTATATTCATTTTAGACAGTACTCCCGTAGGTGTGTATGCTGTTGAGAAAGTCATCTAGCTAACTAGGATGATTTTCTATGTAGGGTATGAAGACTAGAGAATAATAGCATAACCATGATTGGTCTTATTTGAACATTAGAGCATTCGAACTGAACATTTGAATTATCTAAGTATGTTTAAAATATATATCTTTTTGAACTTTGAACCAACTGAATGTGAGCATCTTGAAGTGGAAGATGGACATGGGTATTTAAAGAAATCTCCTGATAAGGTTATGTTGCACAGAGCAGGTTAAGCACTGCTTGGGCATGATCCAAGTTTGGTATAGTACAGGACAACTTGTTGTTACCAGCAGAGGGCCTGCTCTGCCTAACACAAGAGCTTGAAGCATATGCAAACGATATGATGCTGAAGATTGGCCCGTGCTGCCTTTCTCCACGGTGAGAGAAAGGCTGACAGACAACCTGTGTTGCCTTGCACGGATGGCTGGTCGGATCATTCATGGAGACACTGTAGACTTTCATTTGAAAGCTATTTTATCTGGCAATTCAATTTTTTTGGGAAAGGCCCTTGAAACAAAGTAATTGGCTGATGAAATACACCAGTGGGGAGGGGCACTGCTAGGATTTGACCTCAGGGCCTTTCATTTGCCTGGCAGGAGCTTTCCCACTCACAGTTTTTGCCTAGGTTGGCATGGACCTCCATCCTCCTATTTGTGTCTCTTGTTTAGTTTGGGGTGCCAGATGTACCCCACCACACCCATTGTTTTATTGATTGAGATGGGTGTCCCAGACATTTTGTCTGGACTGGCCTCAAAAGGTGTTCTTCCTGATCTCAGTCTCCCTAGTAGCTGGATTATAGGCATGGCCTACTACCTACTACCCTTGGCCTTATTGAATGCTTTTAGATGACCAAATCCTATCTGTTGGATTACTGATTACTTTCCTTAACAGATTGGAACATCTATTTATTCTTTTCTAATTTGTTTTTATGGTGACACATTTCTGGACCACATACTGAAATACGAGTTCAGATGAAAACATACTATTATGATGCAGTGATTGTGTATGTATTGGTTGTGCATGTGTTTTTCAGACTTAATGCATTGGGCTCAAACTTTCTTTTCACAGCCTCATGTTATTGAAGATGCCACTGGAAGCCTGAAATATTTTCTGATTTACATTTAAATAGTATTTGTCTGTGTAAATTTTTTTTAGCAAGAGGAAATAGATTTATTCATGGCTGATTTTGAGTAAAATAGAGGAGAATTTTCTTTTTTTTTAGAATTTTAAATATATATATATTATTGTGAAAATGCTGTACAGAGGGGTTACAATTACATGAGCAAAGTAATGAGTACATTTCTTATCAAGCACTGTTGCCTCTTCTTTGTTTCCCTTTCCCTTCCCTTCCCATCTCCCTCCACCCCTGTGTAAATGTTAAAGATAATTTTGGGGGGTTGTGGTTCCTGGGGCTTACACTCAGGGCTGGGTGATGTCCCTGAGCTTTTGTGCCCAAGGCTAGATTGAGCCACAACTCCACCTCCAGCTTCTTAGTGGTAAATTGGAGAAAAGAGTCTCACAGGCTTTTGTGTTCAGGCTGGCTTTGAACCATGGTCCTCAGATAACAGCCTCCTGAATAGTTAGGAATATAAGTGCGAGCCACTGGTGCCTGGTGAGAAATTTATTCTTAATTTCAAAAGCAGCACTTTCTCCTATGCAATAGTTAAAGGAAGAATTGTTTCATTTCATTCATTTGCTTTGCTCATGTGTTGTTGATTTATTTTAGGGATAACTAGTTTCATTTGGAAGGAAGTTTATTTTGCCATATCTGAGTTCATTAATTGTTCAGTTTTTTTTGTTCTAGATTCCATTGATGTCAATTAATTTTATAAAATTTAATTCTACCTTCATCATCTCTATTTTCCTAAACAGACTTTCAGGCAAAAGGCCTATGAATGTTTAATTATTGTGGTGACGTTTTACTTATATTTTATTTTAGTGTGAAGCACAGGTTGCAATGTGCTTAAAAAAGGATAAAATCAAGAGCAAAAACTCTGTTTGTTCCTTTTGGACTTCTGCACCAGGCCCACTCAGAGTGTGTCCTGATGTGGTTAGACGGCCTCTCAGGAGTCACAGCAAGGCTGGGACAGGCTTCATTACGTGCTGGGAAATGGAGCGTAGGTGGTAAATGTTCTCTGTTGTTTGGTAATGGGAACAAAGGGAACTCCAATATAGTGTGCAACCAGGCATTTGTTTTGCATGGATGACTCACAGACTAAATGATTGCTCTTAAGTGCTACAGTTTATGTAATAGCAAAATATCATAGAAATGTAACCATCCCAAGCTGAGATTATGGTTAGGTCATTTGGAGGAAAAGATTTCATCTAGTACTGCCAAGGGCAGATGGAGGGCTGCAGCCCAGAAAGTCCACTGGTGAGCTAGAATGGAGGACTGCTCCACTGTAGTCCACGGTGAGCTCCTGCTTGCATAGAACCAACCATCCAAGCATCAGAGATAGACAGTATTTAAAAATATATTTGTACCGAATAAGTACAGACCTTCTTTCTTCTCATTATTCCTTACACAGTACACTGTCACAAGTATTTATATAGCATTTATGTTGCTTTAGGAATTTCACACAATCTAGGAGTCTGCAGGCAGGTTATGGGCAAATAACACATCCTTTCATATAAGAAACTTGAATGTAGGCAGATTTTGATATCTGTGGAGGTTGCTGGAAAAGTCCCCCCAGGGACACAAGAGGAAAATTATATGCTTGATAAGAAATGTATTCATTATCTTGCCCATGTAATTGTAACCCCTCTGTACAGTATTTTCACAATAAAAAAAGTACCAAAAAAATGAATGCTTCCAGGCATCCATGGCTAATGCCTGTAATCCTGGCTGCCCAGGAGGCTACCCTTCAGTGCCCAGCCCCTGAGTTCTTAGCAAAGAGGTAACAGGTGAGAGAGAGAGAGAGAGAGAGAGAGAGAGAGAGAGAGAGAGGAGTAACAAAAACAAAAAAACCCACTTTTTTGAGGGGGAGTATTATACACACAAAGTAAAAAACAAACAAAATCCTGAAACTTTACTGTGCACACCTTCATCTGAAGTAGAATGCTCTAGCCAGTGACCTGGAGGTGGAAAGATAGAATCCCTGATTTTGTAAGGCTTCAGAAGAGTGCTTGGAGGGGGTGAAGGGACTGAGGCCTTTCTGTGTACAAATTGAAAGCATTCACTTGCCATTCCAAGAGTTTAAGGGAAGAATTCATATTATCTGTGGATCATGGATTTGGGAACAGTTGAGTCAAAATATTAGCATAAAAAGGTCTGCTAGGTTAGTGAAATATCCAGAGTTATAAGAAAAACTATACCTACAGGGAATCGCAGGTTGATAATTCTTCACTCCTCAAACGTTAACCCCTATCACTCAGTCTATGACTGTTTACAGAAACAGAATTTTTAGCAAAACAACAAAGGAACAATGAAGTTTACATGAAAGTTCAAGAATTATGCAGAGAGATCTCAGAACCAACCAACTATATGATGCTTAATCTTAAAATTTCAGCTTCTCTAATGGGAGAGAATAAATTTCTGTTGTTCAGGATACCAAGTGCTTTGTGATGGTAATATTACCAAACTAATAAATAGATATTTAAACAATGGTAACTGTAGGGAATGTTGCAAAATAGGCAACAAGCTGCCATGAACAAGAGCATTAGCAGAACTTCAACAAGAGATAGACTGAGCACAGCCAATGAGGTGGAGGGTATGGAAGAATATAGAAGATGTCTCCAGTGTCAGGGAAGGAACCTTGGGGAAAGAATGGCAAAGAAACAAATAAGCATCAATGTAAAATACAAGAATTTACAGATGTTAAAATAAGATCTCTAACATTAAAAACATGGATGTGTTGAATAGCAAATTAAATACATGTCAAAAATGTGAATTCACTTAAAGTCAGATATGTGAAAAAATACAGTATTTATTAACAAGGGCTAATAAATAAAAACTATTAAAGAAATTCTTGATGATTTGGGGGACAGAAGAAACAATATAGACAGCTCTCTATATGAGATATCTATATATCTACATATACATATATAAGATATTTCTATATAAGATAGAGATATCTATATAACCACATATATCTATATCATTTATAACATAAAATATGGCTTATAGTTTATATACCATATTATATATGTTGTATATGTTATGTTTAATATGGTGTATAAACTATATCTATTATAGATAAACTATATATAATATACAATATGATATATGATATATAATATATCCACATATATGAGATATGAGATGCCTCTATATATAAGATCTATCTATCTATCTATCTATCTGCTGAGGAGCATCTGCAAAAGGTGCATGAGGCCAATCTAGAATTACAGCGGAAATATGAATACATGGAGGAACTGGATCCACCATATGACAGCAACATAGCCTGGTGGCTAGAAGACCTGAAGGACTGCCTGTAGAAAAAAGACGCAAGCCTGAGGGCCATGAAGGGGTCCTGCCTCGGCTATGTGGACAAGAGACTCTGGAACCTGCAGTGACCACCTGTTGGGCCACTCCCTGAGGTTCTCTACACCCTGAGTTCCCAGCTCCGAGAGTGAGATGTTCACATCTGACACCTGGAGATGGGCTTCCAGAAGAGCTGAGGTCAGAAGGGACAGGAAAAAAAAGCTTTTAATCAGTGCCTGGTACAACCTGGTCTTGCAGCAACAAGCAGGAGAAGAGTGGGCACAGGCCCATCCTCAGTCTTTCCTGGCACAGCACCGGCTGGCCACCAAGGCTCGCCAAGGTGTCTGAACCTTTGCCTTTCTGACAACCACCGACAATCCTCAGGATGCTGCTGCCATCTGCCCAGCCACCAGGGCATTAGCCACCTTCGTTTTCTCCAATTCACATGCATCCATTCACATCTCAGCCCCTGGACAGCCTGAGGTCATGACCTCTGCCCTGTGCTGGGAAGAGGGAAAGGCAGGTGGCAGGAACCAGATTCTTTTCAGCAATGTGACTCTTTGATTCTCTCCCTAGAGTTGATGTGCTATCTGGGGAGAACTTCATTTTCTATTTGCAAATAATGAAGACTAAACCTAAAAAAATGTAGATATCTCGTATATAAGATACCTGTAGCTACATAGCTCCTACCTAGATAGATTAATATCTCATATAGAGAGATAACTCATGTAACTTACATATATGATATGTAATAATATCTATCTATTTATCTGTTTCAGAAGTGTCAAAAGAGGAAAATAGACTGGAGGAAAAGTAGTATTGAAAAATGTAACAATTGAGTTACTGTATATGACTCAGATGCATGAAGTAAATATGAAGTATTTTCTGAGCTGAATACATGACAAGGCAGTGTAATGTGATTGCAAATACCAGTGACGAAGAGGAGTGTGTTGAAGCAGCATAAAATAAATGACAGGCGGGTGACTGGATTTTCCCTTAGTCCTCCCAACACAATAGCAGAGGCCCAGAGACAATGGCTCTATGCTGCTTCAATCCTGATGAAGAATTGCTGTCAAATGAATATTCTATTGAAGTTAAAGTAAACCATTAATGCATGACTTTTGGCTTTCTTATTAATGTTATGAAGAATAGACTTCGCATGACATCTGTAGTTCTGATATGTGTTACTCGAAAAAACAAATGGCTTTGAAAGCATGTAGTTTATTGTGTGTGGTGGAAGATGCTCTCACCTTTGCCTAATGCAGTTTGGGATATGGTCATATTTTGTAGAACAAAGTCCTAAAGGAAGGGTCAGAATGTTTAAGTCTACTTTCCAAGAATCTCCGTTCCTTTGGACAATTAAGGCAGTCTCTCTGTTACTCTTTACTCAGCCATAAAAGAAGGTATGGAGGGTTTTATGAAACTTAAGCCCAGGTTTTCACATCAGATAGATATCAGTATAAAGCTGGCCCCCATTGGCGGGCTGTGCTGTAGTTAATGCTCAGTAAGTCTTTGTTGGAGGTGGTGCCTCAGTCTCCCTAATCCCCAGATGGAGTTGAGTGGCAGCATCTGACTCAGGTGGTCCTGAGCGTTTGGTTCCTGCACTCAGAATGCAGACTGCAAAGACAGCGTTGCTGACCTAGCCATAAAATCTCTATCATTCTCAAAATTCATAATTCCAATAAGTTTAAACAAGTTTATGAGGAATGAAGGAATTAACTACATTACAGTTTCATGGACCTTTACTTGTCAAATGTGTTGCGGTATACTTATTTTGTTAAAGAAAGTTCTTTTCCGCTCCTCTTTTACCTGATTAAGCCAGTAGATGTAAAGGCTGACTCCCTGTGGCAAACTTTGTAACTGCAGGCTGGAGCCCTTGCCTAGGACTCCAGCTCAAAGTATTGGCTGTAGCAGACACATGTCAGCATCCTGGGCCGAGGAGGTGCAAACTGAAGAGAAAGCTGGGCAGGGGTGGTTGTTGTATGTTGAATGCATTCAAACATTTTATTCCAGAGAGCTGCTGCTGTTTCTAAGAAGTGGCAGCGTCAGCTGAATTGCATTTGACAAGTAAGCCATGAATAATATACGAACATTGCATTTTCACTGCTCTCCGTCCACATTTCCCCTATTTTACTTCCCAAGCCTATGAGGTAAAAGGTGTCATAGATGAGTTCCAGTGCACTACTATTTTAGCTATGATAGCTGGATGAAATTGCAATGTGTATACCTAGGAATTAAATGCTTTTATTAGAAAGAAACCCAAACATTTAGTTCAAAGTAAAATATAAAATACTCTCCTCTCATAACAACAGTGTTATAAATATTCACTGGCATTACAAAAATATGCAGAGTGCATCAAATGAAGTGAGGTGATAATTCAATGAGCTGAACTCTCCTTGTCACCTTTTTTTTTTCAGTGTATTTGTTCCAGAACAGAACAAATGGGGATATAGACTAGTTCTCCGGACACACATTGAGACAGAATTCAGGGAGCAGGATGTTTGTTTGGGGTCAATAGAAAAAGAAGGAGTAAGAGGAAGTGGAATTAGAATAAGGGAAAAGTCCAACTACAGAGAGCTCTGGAGAGTGTGTGGCCCACCCAGTGTTCTGTGCTGGGCAGAAATAGCTGGACCTTTTGTTCCTGACTAGTCTGATTTGAGGACAAAGTGATTGATCCTCTTTGGCTGAGGGTGACTTGAGGTTGTGATACCAGTTCTCTCTTTGGTGAGAAATCTGGGAGGAGCATCTTAACCATTATAATCCAGGGACTGCCAGAAAGGGGAAAAAAAGTCTTCATCATGCAGTGCAATGCTTTCTTTAATAATGGCTACCTGGAGGAGACCAGAGATCAGACAGAGTCTAGTCTCAATCTGAGCTCATCAAGTAGTACAATTATCACTCAAGATTTTAGTGGGCACATTCAGAGAGAAGTGACATCATACCAGTGTTTTCCCTTGAACCCTGCTCTGAACCCTCCACATGGATTAAACATGTATGTACCTCAATACACGAGGGTCCTACATGCATGGATTTTGCATGAGTGGATTTAACCAACCATAGGGTGAATACATCTAGTACTGCATATGCACAAGCTTTCTTGTCACCATTTCCTAAGCAATGTAGTATAACAATTCTTTCTCTAACATTTGTATTGTATTGGGTTTTATAAGCAATCTCCAAATGATTTACAGTCTACAGGGGGGATGCATTGAAGTTGCATACACATTTCACGTTTTATAGAGGAAATTTGTGTAGTCATGAACTTTGATATTTGTGGAGGGGGTTCTAGAACTAATAGGGCTACCTAGAGAGACCTCTTTATGTCACTTTGTGTTACCTTCTGAAATTCAATGAATTATTGCCAGACTCTTGAATGACAATCGTAGAGTGCCAGTCCTTATGGGGGAGTCCTGTGATATTCTCAGAGGTGATGCTGAGGAGGGAGTCACACTTTACTCCATGGCTCTCTCACACACTTTACATGAGGCCCAAGCTTGCCACAACTCCCAACACCTGACTACCCGCTGGAACCCCAACAAGCAAGACCCATGCACGGGCATCAGTACACGGCTTATATTCTGCTTCCCACTGTGTTTTCAGATTCTCTCTGTGACCCTTTCCCTGTTCCTACAAGTGAAGTCCTGTAGAGTTCACAACTTTCCTATATTTGGTTAATAAAAATCTCAACCAAGTCAGCCTGGGTAGGAAAGTCTGTGAGACTTTTATCTCCAGTTAACCACCAAAAAGCTATAAATGGAGATGGGGCTCAAGTGAAGTGATAAAATGCTAGCCTTGAACAAAAAAGAGCAGGGGCAGTGCCCAGGCATTTAGTTGAAGCCTCAAGACTGGTGCGCATGAGTGTGTACACACACATACACATAAACACTCACACATGCACAGAATTCCTTTCAAGTCATAAGGCACAGTTATAATTAGTAGTTTAGTTAAATGTCTAGCCCAAGTAGTAATCAAATTGTGATCTTGATCTAAAATGGAGTCCCTATATTTCCACCTTGATCCTAACAACATGGTGTGTGTGTGTGTGTGTGTGTGTGTGTGTGTGTGTGTGTGAGAGAGAGAGAGAGAGAGAGAGAGAGAGAGATCAGCCTCTTTTTCCACTTCCACTCCCACTACCCCTCCTTCCTGTAGCCAAAAACCATGTCTGGGATCTTCAGGACTAGAGAAGGGCAGAATGAGGGTGGCAAGGCAAATGGGAAGTTGGACTTGACAGGTTCTGTAGTTGAATTCTGCAGACATGAAAAGTAATTTAAAAGAACACCAGTGGCTACTCAGGAGGTTGAGATCTGAAGGATGTGATTCAAAGCCAGCCTGGGCACAAAAGTCCATGAGATGCTCACCTCCAATTAAACAGGAAAGAAAAGCCAGAAATAGAGCTGAGGTTCAAGTGGTAGAGTGTCAGCCTTGATCAAAAATCCTTAGTGATAGTGCCTAGGCCCTGAGTTCAAGCCCAGTATTGGCACAAAAAATTGTTTAAAATATTTTTTAAAAATTGGGATATGATTTATGTTCCATAAAAGCCATCATTTACTGTATGCTAGTTAGTACATTTTAGTCTGTTCCCCACTGCACAACCACCAATTACACAGCATTTCATTTCTTAAAAATGGTACTCTATATCCATTTGTAATCTTTCTTCAAGCCTCCTGCCCCCACTCCATGACAACCAGGAATCTACCATCTTTCTCTTTGGGTTTGTCTATTCTTCCATTACATATACGTAGAACCATACACTATGTGACATTCTGTAATTTACTTCTTTCAATTGGCATATTTTAAAAGGATTATTTATATTGTAACATGAATCAAAAATTGTTTATGGCTAAATAATATTTCATTGTAGAAATGTGATTCTTTAATGTGTCCTACCATCTCTGGTGTTGGAAACTTAATCCTCAGTAAAATACTGTTGAGAATTGAGAAAGTCATGAGGGTTGTAATGAATAAATTAATGACATCGTCACACACTGGTTTACTCTTCTACCTTCCATTTGGGGATGATGAATTAAAGCCTTCCAACAATTTGGCCTCTGAATCTTTGACTTTGCAACTTCTAGAGCTAGAAGAAATAAATTCTTTCTCCCTTTAAATTACACAGTGAGTGATAATCAGTATAGAACACTAGGTAGATGATGATAATGAGCAGAATACATTTTTGTTTAGACCAACTCATTAGAGTCGGACACTTGAATTACTTCCAGGTTTTCTTTTACTACCAGCAATAAATTATTAAAGTAAATGGTGTTATTAATATTCATGTACAAGTCTTTGTAATGAACACAGAGTTTTAGTTCCTTTAGGTATATACCAAGGGGAGAATTGCCAGGTAATGCAATTACTCTGTATTTAGCATTTTTGTGGAACTGCCAGGTTGTTTTCCACGGAGTCTACATCATTTGGCAGTCATTTGGAGTCACACATTTGGCAATGTGTGAGGGATGTACCCTCTCCCCATCTTCATTTAACCCTTGTTATTTTCTGTTTTTTACTATCACTATGCTCATGGGTGTAAAGGGGGTATCTAATTGTAGTTTTGATTCCTATTTCTCAAATGATTAATATCCTCAGTATCCTTTCATGTTCTTATTAGCTTTTAGTGTGTCTTTTTATTTGTGCATGCTCATTGAAGAAACTAGTTGTCTTTATGGTTGAATTGTGTCATTTATATATTCTGGAGAGTGACTTCTCATCAGATTTATGGTTATGAATATTTTCTCCCCCTTGGTTTTTCATTTTCTTGACAATTGCCTTTGATACACAAAGGTTTTTAATTTCCATCAAATTTGGTCAGTTAGTTTTTTCTTTGGTTGTACTTTTGATGAGAAACAACAGTTTCAGTTGCCTAATCCAAATCACAGAAGATTTATTAGTATATTTTCTTCTAAGAATTTGATAGTATTACTCTCACATTAAATCTTTGCTCCATTTTAAACTAGTTTGATTATATAATGTGAAGGAGTGGCCTGAGCTGTTTCCTTTGCATAAGGGAATCCAGTTGTCCCAGAGCATTTTTTATTTTATTGTAAAGGTGATGTACAGAGGGGTTACAGTTACATAAGCAAGACAATGTGTACAATTCTTGTCGAACATTGTTCCCCTCTCCCTCATTTTCTCTCGCTTTTCCTCCCACCCAACTCCCCTCCCAGATACATTGTAAAGTTCATTTCCAGCACAGTGTCCTGGGAGTGTGGCTGTTGCATCGGTTCCCCCATTGTTCTTTGTCTTACCATACCAGAACCATTTGTTGAAGTCATCCTTACTTCCACATTGAATGTTCTTGACGTTCTGGTTAAAAATTAACTGACCATAGGTATACAGGATCATGTCTGGATATGTAATTACACTTCATTTAGCCACATGTTTACCTTTATGCCATTAACAAATATCTAGTCTAGACACTGAAGTTTTGAACTTAGAAGTATAGTTTTGAACTTTATTTTCTTTAGTTTATTTTACTTTTCTGGGTCCAATAAAATTATTCCAAGCTTTATGACCTACCTTTTCTTTTCTGTAAGATAGGCAGTTGAAATACTTTTAGAGTTTGTGAGGAGTTTGTAGGTTGTAGATGTCTGAACACTATGAAGTTTTCAGTCCACAAATGGGATCTGTTTTCATTTAGTCAGTTCTTCTTTCATTATTTCACTGATGTCTTTACCATTTTCAGTAAAAAAGAGAAAAGTCTTTCCTTTCTTTGGCTGCATTAATTCCCAAATGCCTTATTCTTTTTGATACTATTGCAAATAAAATTGTGTTTTTAATTTTCATTTCATATAGTCATTGCTACTGTAAAGAAATACAATGGATTTTGTATAACATGTGTGTGCATGTGCGCGAATATGTGTGAACCTATTTTCTTCTTTTGTCTATGCAAATAGAGATAATTTTTACTTCTTCTTTTATAATCTTAACATCTTTAATTTACTTCTGCCCAATTCCTAGCTAGAGCCTCTCCTACAATATGGAAGAGAACTAGAAAAAATGAGCATCTTATTCTTCTGATCTGAATATGAAATATTCTCCGTCTAAGCTGAAGGCCTGCTTCCTGGCTGTGGCACTGTTTTAGAAGGTGGGTTTTAGGAGGTAGGCCTAAGTGTAGAAAGTGAGTGACTAGAGTTATGTTTTTAAAGGCTATCTGTGACCTGGGCCCCTCCCTCTCTTAGCTTCCAGTCCATCAGATGTGAGCTGCTTTGCTCTACCACATGCTCTCCACCAGGATGCTCTGCATCACCACAGATCCAAAAGCAGTGAAGTCAAGTGAGCAAGGATGGAAATCATGAGCCACAATAAATCCTTCCTCCCTTAAGATATTTCCTCAAGTATTTGTCTCAGAGACAAGAAACTGACTCACATATTTCTTATTCTTGAAAAAATTTTCCTTCTACTACTCAATATAATGTTAGCTGTTGGTTTATTGTATATAACATGGGTCACATTGGGAAACCCATTTTATTTTGAGTTTTTTAATTTTTAATTATGAAATGGCATTAGATTTTTAAAATTGATATCTGTTGAAATTACACTAGGTTTTCCTCTTATATATAATATACATATATAAATACCTATATTACATATATCTATATATATATTTTATAAAGAAATACTTAGGTAAACATATACAATACACCTATAGATTTATATATCTATTTATATTGATTTATTTATATAAATTTAGTTATATTTATATAAATACAACTAGATATATAAATTTAAGTGTCTAGATAGCTATATTTATGTAAACCTATATCTGTATCTATGTGTAATGTGGTTAGATATAAATTTAGTTAGATATAAATATAGTTAGATATAATTTAGTTAGATATAAATAGATATTTAGTTAGATATAAATATAGATGCAGATATCTATATTTATACATAGATATATCTATAATGTATAAAATATAAATATGCAATATGTAAATATATATGTATACAGATATATAGAGAGAGACATATTTGACTGAGTTTTATAGTTGTAATAACTTTGTGGTCCAAGGATCAATCTAACTTGAATGAGTGCAAAATCCTCTATGCTCTACTAATATTTTTTTCTTTATTCTTTTTTTTTGTTGAAATGGGGGTCTCTTGAATTTTTTTCCCGTTGGACCTTAAACCATGATCTGACAATCTCTGCTTTCTGAGTAGCTGATGTTATATACATGAACATGGTTCTTAAGAACATGGTTCTCAATTTTTAAGTGTCTTTCAATAGTTCTTTGAATATTTTGGATGGTCATTCTTCAACAAAGTTTGTTAATATTTGTGCTACAATATATAACTTGCCTTTTTCATTCTTTACATAGTGTCATTCACAGAGAGTTTTTATTTTTTTATTTTTGTGTGTGCCTGTCCTAATATTTTACTGATGTTTTAAAATCTATATTCAGAGAGGATTTAGTGTATAGTTTGTTTTCTTCATGGCTTCTTTGATTTTGGTACTGACGTAAGACTGGCCTTAGTGGGTGACTTATTCCAAATTTGGGAAGAATTTGTAGACAATTGAAAATAATACTTCTCTATAGATTTTGTGCAATTAACCATGAAACTAATTAGTTCTTGGATTTTCTTTGTAGTTTTTAAAGGAAAATTTAAAGTTATTAATGAATCTTTAATGGAATCTAAAGTGATTTAATATTATCTCATATAGCAATGGAAGGAATGGTTCACAAACTCAAGTAATTCTGACAACAAATCTGTGTTGTAACTTGTTAACACAAACTAAATTTTACTTATGTATGATTTTCTCTCACAACGAAGTTATTTTATTTATGTTTAGCTTGGCTTAAAATTGTAGAAAAGCATAAAGAAGAAAATAAGAATTATCTGTGACACTGTTCAACATGTTAGAGTATTTATTTTCTTCAGTATCTTTTCTAACCAGTCACTCTATGCATACATTTATTGTGTACTAGCCACTACTATGATTATTCCTCTCTCATCATTTTCCTTTTGCTTTAAAATCAACTCAGTCTGTCTTATGAGTGAGTTCCCATGTCACTAGCAGCTATTCAAAAGCATGATAGTAAACTATTTCCTAGCACTCTACTACAAAATTCCATTAGCCACAAAAGACTTCTCATTTCTCTGTTTAATTTTGAGGTTTTAAAAGTTTGTGCTGTTATAAACAACACTCTTCAGATCTTCTTGGACTTTGCACTGTCTTCTGTTTTATTTTTTCTGTAGTTCTCATGGGACAATTGAACAGAGTCTGAGAGCATCTTCAATTTTCTTCATCAGTTTGATAACTCAAAGCTCTGTGAACTTATGCTTCTACCTGCATTAAGTGAATTATAAACTCTCTGGTAAAATCTATTTAGTAACATTTTAGGTTAAAATAAGTTGTCCTCTAGAGATGATATTGATGAAGAAATTTAGCCAACACCTGTTTTCCAGGACATAGATTGACATCACTTTTCCTCATTTGCTGTGATCTTTACAGATAAGAGGCCATTTACTACTAAACCCTTTATCCTATGTAAGGAGCAGGACAATCACTTGCATATCTGCCCCATTTATTAATCAGAAGTGCACCGTTGGAAGTACTTGAACTTTGCTTGAGTTTTCAGTTTACTAAAAGTATATGGAATTACTTGGAACAGTCAGTTTAGCTAATCAGATATCTTCCATAAGTAGCAGCAAATAAAATTTAGCACTGAAAACTGACTCATTCAATAATGTTGGTCTTAAAGGAACCCACCATTCATAACACAGAACAGGAAAGAACTGAAATGATTACCCTAAAAGAGATTAGGCTTTCCTTGTATCTAACTATAATAAATAATGAATATAAATAGTTTAAAATAACAAAGTAATGTCAGTTTCTTATCTTAGTATTGGGGTTTGAACTTTGGGCCTTGCAATTGCTAAGCAAATTGTCTGCAACCTGAGCCTTGCTTCTACCTCTGTAGTTATTTTTTGATGATGTCTTGCTTTTGGCTGGCTTGGACAATGATCCTCTTACTTATGATTTCATTATAGGTGGGATAATAGATGCACACCACCACATCAAAAGATCAGGTCTCCTAAATATTTTTCCTAGACTGTCTTCAAACAGAGGATTGAAATTTCAATCTTCCCACTCTTGGCCTCCTAAGTAGCTGGCATTGCAAGCCTGAGCCACCATGCCCAGCTTTAAAATATTTTAATTTTCTTTCTCCCCCCCAATACAAAAACTTCAATAGAAATAAAACCAATCAAGGAAAATAAATATAAGTTCTGTGCACAAGTATGCACACTGGAAATTAAATATTTAGATCTGTGCATAGGTGTGCACATTGAGGCTCTATACTTTGGAATCCACTGAAAACAAAGCCACATGCACTGAAATGGAAAGGTACTTTCCACAGAAAAGGAGCAGAGCAAATGTCTTTGATAATGCACCAACTTGGTGACCTTCCTGGGAGCATTCAAAATAGACTGGAATAAAATGGAAAACTGCAAGTAATGACTCTGTATGGCAAATAAACAATCCATCTTCCGGATCATTTGGAACAGGATGATGAACTTGCTGATCATTCGTCTGCAGAAGGACATTTCAAATATTGGATGGATGTAGGAGCAAGCAAGTGAATGAGTTTACACTTGATTCCTTCCTGAACAATTATGCTTTCTACCTCCTTTCCAGTGCTCTATGGAGAGAGGAATCATCCCCAATTTCTGCTGAAGATCACTCTGTCCTTGAGAGTCACAGGATAGGAGTAAGAAATCTAAGTCTTAATGAGATGTTAGTTGGCGAAATCACAGCAAATTAGTAGATGTTTGGATTCAACTGTGAGAAATCTTTAAAAAAATCTCACAGAGACTTTAGAATAATGAAGCAGTCTTGACTTGGGAGTCAATGAGCCCCACTTACCAATAAGGTAATTTAAGGCAGGTCACATAAAGCCATCCTGGCTTGAGTTTTTAAGGTAGGCATTATAGAGCAGTAAATTAGGCAGTAAATTGCAAATAATTTTATGCCAGCAGTTACAATAAAAATGAATAATGTTTTAGCTCTTGTGTTTTCATTGTGTGTGCCCATAACCCATATGTAGGGATAGGAATAGGAAAGAGTTAAAGAATAATAAAAGCATTTCCATTTCCTAACAAGTGGGGCAATGTCATTCTTTCTGATGGAGGCATAGAATTCCAGTGTATTTATACCACATTTTCTTGATCCATTCATCTACTGAGGGGCATCTGGGTTGGTTCCATATCTTAGCTATGGTAAATATAGTCGTGCTTAAGTGAAGTAAGGCAGGCCCAAAGAAACATAGGTCCCATGGTTTCCCTTATTTGCAATAACTAGTATATGTCTGAGTCAAGCAGAAAAGGTCAGATAAGTT
>NW_012267225.1:22143163-22213928 GCF_000151885.1 Dipodomys ordii
AAAGGTCAGATAAGTTGATGTTAGGGAAATGAACCCTAAGATATGTATTCAATTTTTTTTTCTTTCATGCGATTGTTTCTAACACATTTATAAGAGTATTTCTTTGTTGCTTTGTATGTCCCTCCCCCTCGGTATAACCCCTGCTTTCACTGTATTTGATGTTGGTATAATTTGTGGAGGGAAAGGGAAAAACAAATAGTTTAAGTAGGGATACAGGTGGACCCATTGCAACAATGAGACGTACAAGTCATTATGTCAAAAAACGAACTTTACAACTTTGGTAGTGGGTGGGGAGGAAGGTTGGGTGGGGGGAGTCGGGGGAGGATGGGATGGGAAGGGGAAACAAAAGGAGGAGGCTACAATGCTTGATAAGAAATGTACTCATTATCTTGCCCATGTAAATGTAACCCCTCTGTATAGTATTTTCACAATTAAAAAAAGAATAATAAAAGCTGGAATACTATCTTGTGCTGTTACTGGATGGGAAGTTTGAATAAAAACAAAGTAAGTTTCACAAACTCAGTGCCTCTATGCAGTTGAGTACACATTTGGGCAGGGGAATTGTATTTTCCCTGCTAAAATGCAGTAAGATCTCTATGATTCCTTCTCACCATCTAAGCAGAGGAAATAGGGGGAGAGGAAGGGAGAGAGGAGAAGGGAGAGATAGCATAGCAGGCAGCATCCACTCTGAAAGAAGTAGGATAACCCTCACTGTGATGCAACAGAGAATTAACCGGAAATCTGGATGATCCTGGTCCAATGCTCAAGATAACTCTACAATTTGTATAAATGGCAAAATAGAAACATCCTGCAAATACAGGCACACAGAAGCCTTGTAGTAGCAGAGGGCATTACAGATAATCAGTAAAAACACAGATTGATGTGGATCCAGGTGGAATCTGAGCATGGGCATGAGCCACAATAAGCAAAGGATTCATCCTATGTCTTTGGTGAGGAGATATTCCAAGTGAACACTGAAAATGTCATTAGTTAAGACATGAAAATGTATATTTGAAATACATAAAGATGAGAAACATACATATAGATGAAGAAGCTAATATTTATGTACTTAGTACTCTTCAGAAAATCCCTTAAAAGACTTAGTGTCTGAAATGTTTCTTGTAACAGATAACACTTCTAACCAGTACCCATATTTGTCCCTTGGGTCTCATGCCCACCTTACTCATCCATTGATTTATTTAGCCACCATGTAAAAAGTACATGTGATGTCCTAGTTCCTGTCCTGCATCTATGATCATTAGTATCCTGTTTTCAAGGAATTCAGCATCTTCTGGAAAGATAGTGCCTTCAAAAGAGATTTCTAAGGATGCAGGTTAGTGGTAAGCACTTGTCTAGTGCACACTTTCTCTGGGTTTGATCACCGGTACTGCCTAATTTCAAAAACCTCTAAAATAAATGTCTAAATAATTGTTATCTCTTGTTAATCATTTATCCAACTGATTCTAGAACTTTTTCACCTAAGTTGGTGGTTTGATCCCATGAGGAATGTTAAACCTACATCAACCCATCTATTTTTACTGAACCTAAAATGCTACGCTAGCTTTAAAGACCTTGTTAGATTTAGCGGTTGAATGTTTACTCAAGTGTCTCACGGTAAATTGTAAAATGAGCGTGACTGAGTCAGTTCTTTCTTCAAACATGGATTGGCATCTGGAATGTGGTAAGTCTACTTGCAGCAACAAATAACAACAACAACAAAAGCCTACAACTACCTAAGATGACTACTATGATTTAGTAGAGGAAATTATGAAAAAAACATTGAGACCCAAAAGAAGCATGGTGGATAGCATGTAATTACTAATTCTATACCAACCATAGACTTTAATTATATTGTGTGGGCTATAATAGGGCTATAAGTTTAGGACAGCTTGGATTTGGCTTCAAAAATTTGCCATAATGGATGTGATTCATAAATGCCACCATGCTATTTTCTTCCCTTTTGCTATGGCAGCTGAATTGTCCTTCAACAAATCAATCCATGTCTCACATTTGCACATATTGAGCTAAATTAACACAAACAGGAAAAAATATCAGCTGGCCACATTCCATCAACATGTGCCCAGACTCCTGAGCAACCTGCATTCCCTCAGCGTCCCTTCACCCTTCATGTGAAGGACCCTCACCTTTCCCACTCCATCTGCTCTGAACAGAAGGAGGAGAGTGCCAGTGTGTGTTCTGTACCAGCCCCTTTTCTGCCAGATCACAGTGGTCTTTAACCATATGTCACACATTATTAGAGAACAGATCTTTCTGTTTGCATGACAGGCTATGGACTCTGGACAGCCCTGCAGGGCCCCTTCCAGATAGAGCACTGAGTAACTCACGGATGTTTCCCCAACAATAATGAGGAACACTCGCTTTGGCTCTGTCAACACTAAGCTCAAATTACAGCACTCCACTGTGGTGTCTTGTGAAAGTCACTATTTCTGGTTTCCATGGTTTCCTTTGTAGGTATTAGGTTTATAATCTGCACTGTTGGGTTCAGAGGCAGATGATGTCATGCCAGAGGGGTGACTCTGTTACAGCTTGCCCCTTTACTTACTTATGACTTTCTCTCTGTATTTCTGTCCCTTCTCTCTCTCTCTCTCTCTCTCTGCCCCCTCCCTCCCTCCCTTCTTTCTTTCTTTCTTTCTTTCTCTCTCTCTCTCTTTCTTTCTTTCTCTCTCTCTCTCTCCTTTTTTCTTTCTTTCTTTCTTGAACTTTAGGATCTGGGTGCTATCCCTGAGCTTTGGTGGTTAATTGGAGACAAGAGTCTCTTGGGTTTATCTGCCTGGGCTGTCATGAACCTCAGATCTCAGCCTTCTGTGTAGTTATGATTACAGACATGAACCACTAGTAGACAGCTACTTTCATTTTTTTTTTTTTTAGAAATGGGAATACTAAAAGTTCTGGTGCTGGTGGCTGATGTCTATAATCCTAACTATTCAAGAGATTGAGATCTGTGGATCTCTATTTGGAGCCAACCTGACAGTCAAATCTGAGAAAGACTCATCACCAATTAAACAGCAAACAAGAACAGGAAATGAAGGTACAGTAGAGTGGTAGATTGCCAACTGTTAGTTTAAAAAAATTAGAGTGAACATGGGCCCTGAGTTCAAGCCCCAGTACCAGAACAAAATAAAAATAAAGAAGGTAAATAAAATAAACTAGGAATGTTTATAGTCACTATAACAGAGGACTCCTGTGACAATTGCATGTGATAGCAAAGAATTACACACAGTGACCATGTGCTATTTATGGTAGCAATCAATACAATTTTTGTAATGATTAAGTAAGATGAATTAATTTGTGGCCATTACTATCATGCTGTCTTGTCTTGAGTGCTTCACATGATGCTTTCATCTTAACTCAGCACATATTTACTATGGTTTTTTTTTTCTGTTGTGGGGCTTGAACTCTGGGCTTGGGCACTGTCCCTGAGCTCTTCAGCTCAAGGCTAGTGCTCTACCACTTTGAGCTGCAGCACCACTTCCAGTGTTCTGGTGGTGAATTGGACATAAGTGTCTCACAGACTTTCCTGCCTGGGGTTCTCAGATCTCAGCCTTCTGAGTAGCTAGGCTTAAGGTGTGAGCCATCCATGCCTGGAGAGATTTACTATTTCTTAACTGGACACTGTCGTTACTTTGGATGCAAGGAGCAAGTAATTGTTTGAATATAGTACAAAAGTATCTAGCATTGGATTAATTTTTCTATCTATTGGCTCAGGTTTTGACATAGCAGCCTGTAAAATTCCGAAGAATTTCTTTGATTCCTGCATTTAATGGGATTGTTTTTGGCAAGGCTGTGTACAAAATAAGACAACAAAGCATGATTATGGCCTGTGTGGCTTCTCCGTTGCGTGCAAGGGGAATCCAAGTGCTGTTGCTGTGTTTTTGTGTGTGTATGTGTGTGTGTGTGTGTGTGCGCACATGCGTGCGTCCATGCATGCATGTATGCATATGTGTGTGTATGTGCACATGTGTGACAACTGACTATAGAAATATTGGCCTCTAAAATTTTGCTTAGATTGGAGGAGAAGCAGGAATAGTTGCCAATCAGCTCTGTGGTTATATTTGCCATTTTCTGAAGGGCTCATAAAGAGTTGTGAAAAGCAACACATTTTTTTGTAAGCTGAAGCAAATTTGGAGGGAACTGAAAAGCAGATGTTTCTCTTACATGATTTCCACTTGTGTGTGTGTGTGTGTGTGTGTGCATGTGTGTGTGCACCTGTACTGGGGCTTGAACTGAGGACCTTAAGCTCTCACTTGGCTTTTTCATTCACAGCTGGTGCTCTACCACTCTACCACACTTCCATGCCCATCTTTTTGGTAATTAGAGATAAACATTTCATGAACTTTTGTGACTGAGTTGATTTTGAATGATGATCCGTATATTTCAGACTCTTGAATAGCTGGTACTACAGTGTGAGCCACCAGCATTTGGCTTTGCTTTCCTCTTTAAATAAGATACACAAGTCAAAAGTCTGATGGACTTTTTGGTATGTCACTTTAGAATATTTGCAATGTATATATTTAGACATATTATATTTTGCCATTTAACTGAGCTGTTTATGAATATGTTTCTTGATCAATGTCAATATTTCAATATTTTCCTTTTTTATTGTGAAAATACCATACAGAGGGGTTACAGTTACATGGGCAAGGTAATGAGTACATTTCTTATCAAACCCTTTCAATATTTTCCATCAATGTCACCCTTTCAATATTTTCATTCATTCCTCTTAACCTACCTCTTCCCTCACTTTTTTTGATTCTGTAAGTTATGCATTGAATTTTTTACTGCAGTCTCCCTCCTTCTTCTGTTCAATATTTAGTTTCAAAATAACAAAAAATCAGACACCTCAAGTTTATGAGGTGTGTTTTGGTCAGATCACCAAAATTACTTATTATTTCAAAGCACTTAGTGGATATATTCTTAATTTTCATTTGTATTTTATAGATAATGGTAGTGAAGACAGATTTGAGTAGGAATAAGAAGTGGCTAAATGATCTGATCAATTTATATAAGTGGAAAAATCCCTTTATATTCTGTTATTATTTTGTTTTACTGTATATTATCTAAAAATATCAGTATAATTTCCTCCTGTCTTCCTGAAAATACCTCTTGTTTTTATAAATGTATGTCATATTTCTTTTCATTCTAGGCTTAAAATTTCCCCTGGGAACTTGTACCATGTTTTCTGTAGGGTAAGAATTGTTAGTTTTTGGGTTTTTTTGATGTTAGTGATTAGACATGGTTGGTTCCCTTTATTAGCAAGAAATCTTTTACTCTGAGTCTTCCCATCACATTCTTCAAATGACCCTTCAGGCAATTGCTTTGATTAGAGCCGTGTAGAATAGCGTGATGGAATGAAGGCTGCTCATAATCAACACCTCATTCCTGCCATTGAGTGGAACCTGCCATGTGTACTATCTCATCTCTGCATGGCCAGTTTCAGATGCTGAGTAATTCAGTAATTCATTAGCTGGGCCTCTCATCACTATATTTCTCATAGATGGTCACTTTTATGTATGAAGACAATGCAATTCTGATAATTTATGCATGAATTAACTGATGCTTTTGTATGCTCTGATCCAGTGACTGACATAAACCCATGAAAACATTGGCATTTGGTTATTAGGGTTTGCTCACTCTTTTTTCCTAATCTGGGTTCCTGGTCCTCGTGGCCAAATTGCAAGTTTCAGCCTCCTGCCCCTGCATTGTCCCGCACCTGGCTTCATTCCCCCCCCCCATCCCCCAACATGCTTTAAAAACTCCTCAGCCTGTAAGAGAGGTGCTTTCTAATTCTGTGCAGAAAGTTTATCTCATGTTTTGCTGAATAAACGTGCTCTGCTTACTGAGTTTGTCTCTGTTTGTCCTCTTCAGTCTCCTCTACTCTGTTTTCCTAACATAAAACTGGAGAGAGGAATTATTTATATTAGCTCATAGTTCAGTGTGCTCAGTCCATCATAGAGGGAGGGTGTGGTGAAGCAGATCAGTTTGCATCAGGGTGACTACAAAACAGAGAATGGCAGCACCTTTCTCTTTTTTCCCATTGATTCTGTCCAGGCCCTCAGCCCAAATGATGGTGTTGACTAGAGTCAAGGTGGGTTAATCGTCTCTGGGAAAAATGCTTCCACTGATCCCTCACCCCCCTCCTACCCCCCAAGCTGTGCCTCACCAACCTGCTAGAAGCTTTTAAATCCAATCCAGTTGACAAGCAAAACCAGCCATAACAACTTGCAAATGCAATATTGCTAAAAAATTAATATCAATGGTGATACTTAAATTAGGAGGGTAGAAAAAGTATAGATATTAGAAATAGATAGAGAAAAATCCATATTATTCAATATTTGGCAGGTTATTTAAACCCTAAACTTTGTTTCCTGTCTGTAAAATGGTACAGTATAATCTCATGGAAATAGGAATATTAAGTGATGATGCATGACAAGAAATCATTCTTTTCATCTTCAAACAAGTACTAAAATATAGAAATAGTGAGATGATTTCTTTTATAGGGGTTTCTTTGTTTGCATGAGGTCCTTCACACAATTGTGAGCTACAGCTCAAACTTGACTGGACTTAATGTGCAGCCACTGTAACACCATCAATTGAGTTTGTATTCTCCATGATCCCAAGGCTATGACATATAGAAAAAGGCCAGGTCACAGATATATACTGAATTATATGCAAAGGAAAAGGTTTTGCCAATTGAAGCAATCATTTGGACTCAGCTCAGATTATGGTTCACAAAATATTTCCATTTAAATCTTTCTAAAATTGCAGCTGGTAAATGAGAGATCTCCAAATTATATAAATTTCAGGCAAATGTATCCTTTAACAAAAAATATTTTAGAATATATTTTATGCAGTCTCTGAATCTGAGTTTGACATGTCTGATTATTCATATACTTACTATATTTCAAATCATTGCCAAAACAAATAAGAACTAAAAGATTTCCAGAACAGCACATAAAAAGCAATAACAAGTAGCAGCAAATTTAGGAATCTAATAAAGAGAAATTACCATATTCTGAGTAGCAGCAAAAAACTATAGGGTGTCTACAAATAAGCCCTATAAAAAGATTTGTAAACACTTTGTAACAAAAAATGTACAGAATTCTAGTAAAAAAGTAACTCTGATATATAAAATGATACTTATCAAAATGAACTCCAAGAAATGGAAACAACTTACTTTTTATTGTTATTATAAATGTGATACACAAAGGGGTTGTCATTTCTGATTCCTTTTCATAAATAGTAAGTGCCAGTAGCTTAATGGCCTTGTAGAACAAAGCACAATATTCTTCAGAGCAAGTTATGGAATACAGTGTCCATAGCCTGACATCTTCAATATGCTAAATGCTTTCTAATGTCTTGAAAAAGCTGCACAATCCAGAATCATTGTATATTAAAAAAATCAATAACTTAACAATGTAGAAACCTTGCAGATACCACTTAACTTGTAAAGGTTAGGGGAACAAGCAGCAAGGCAGGTTGAAATTGTGAATCACTGGATATGAGGCACTAGGAATGACCTGCCTCCCTTCTGTGCTATTCTCACATAAAATCATCTCAATCTAATTGTGAGAAAGCATCTAGAAGACCCAAACTGAGGGCTTTTATATAAAATAATGGATCAATACTTAGAAAAATGTTCATAAGAGAAACCTAAGAAGTAGATATGGAGAAAGTGATACCCTGCTGGAGGGAAAATATTGTTCTGGATTGGGTTTTGAAATAGAAAAGGATAATAATTGAGAAATGTGTGTAGCTAGAATAAGATCTGATTTGAAGGTTAGTTAGCTTCATACTGTTGTATCAATGTTGTTTTCTGGTTATGATGTTTGTAGGGTGATTATGAAGAAACTGGCATTGGTATGTAAAAGAAACTTCTTGCCAATTGCCAACTTTCCTCTAAGTTTAGAAGTATCTCAAAATAAAAAGTTAGAAAAAAATACTAGCATAGCTCTTTGTGCATGTGGACTCTTTAAGTGTGTTAGCATGGGTATATTATAGTTTTCCCCATAAGTTTAAGGTTTTTGGTTTCTAATTAGTCCTTAATTAGCAATAAATATTTTCTAACATTTATTTGGACAGTATCTACAAAATAGTAAACAACTTTACAGTGTGACTGTTTGGGGTCTTCAGTGAGAAGTCTGAGAATTTACTAAATCCGTCTGAAATGTAACTCTCAATTCTAATTGCATCTGGGCTTCTTGGTTTTTCTCAAGTATGTAATAAAAAGATAGCAAAGGATTTGAGAGGTATTTACGTGCAGAAATAGAGGCTCCTTACCTGCAGTGCTCCCTTTTATTACAGCCCTGGCAACCCTGAATTCTGACCTGATTCTTCAGAGTTCTTACTGTCTCACGCCTGCTGTCTACTTTTCTTTTACTGTGGGTCACAGGAAAAGCTGAACACCTGAATCTCTACTCCAGATTCTGTCTGTGTGGTTGCCCGAAATGCTTTCAAGGTATTATGTTGTTATATTTCCAGAGATTAAAATTGTCATGGAAAGGAGGGATAGTCTTACATAAACTACTTTGCCAATGCCAAGCTACCAGCAGAAGATTATACACATGTGTATGTATGCAGAATGATAACTTCATATATTAAAATACTAAATATAGAACTATTATTGGGATGCCAATGAATCCTAAGGGTTTTTATATCCCTTGTGGCCGCCCCAAGGCTAAATGTTATGTGGCCTTCCCATCTTCTTACCAGCATGTTTTTATTATGTACAGAGATTCTTGACTCTGATTTTTAGATATGTTCCAGAATTCCATTTGGTTTCAATTGACTAACAATCTCTTCATTATCTTTTTCAGTCTCCAATGTGAATATTTATTTAGTAAAAGGAAAAAATGGGTAAAACAAGACTCTATTATAGAACACCTAACCAACACTTAAGATTACTCGTGTAATAATATTTTTGGATCTTTTGTCATTAGCTAACTGTGGTAACTATTCTAAATCCTCTTTTGTTAACTGTTGTTTTCATAGTTCCCTCATTTATTTGATTCATTCTGATCTCTGATTCAATGTTCCTGATTCCTTCCAAAGACCTGAAATGTTCTAAAGAGCATTGATTTTGCGTCCTATCCATTTCTTTTGCATTTTCTTATTTCCCATGTTAGTTATGTCTACCTTGTACTTAATATATGAAATCATTGCATGATATTATGCTGTACAACATTGCTTACATCCTTGCAATAAAACAGAACAGACTTAGCAAAATTTTCCACTGCTATATTTCTAGCATTCAATATGAATTCAATAATATTTGTTGAATGAATAAATGAATTCTCTGATGAGATGGTATGTGTACCCTTGTAATCTCAGCACTAGCATGTGAGGTAGAAGGATTGCCAATTCAAGGGCAGCCTGGGCTAATTTAGGGAGGCCTTGTGCCTATGAAACAAAATAAAAACCAAATAAACTAATTCTTAAAAATTCTGCAAGATTATTGCTTTTCATTGAATAGACACTAATACTGGAGAACAGAAAAAAATGAATGAGTCAAAATCACAAAACCAAGTGTCAGATGTGGCTTAAAATACATAAAACAATAGTATAACTCCCAGAGGAGTAGAAAGTAAAATTGTCACCACCAGGGTGAGCCCTTTGTATCCTGCAGGATTTAAAATAGATACAAACTAGTTGTAGAGTGGAAATTTGTTGTAGAAAAGACACTCAGCAGGCTACCTTTATAGCTAAGATGGCCTATAAATAGAGAGAAGCACCATGATTCAATTTGATGGTTTTTTTTTTTCAAGGAAGGGAGAGGCCTTCTAGTAATAGGAGGAAGGCTTTGAGTGCACGTGAGTTAGTTTGTACATACCTAAAATAATCAACTATATTTATGTCTTAGTTGGGCACTGGGCAGAAATTTTTCTAGCTAATGTATTCTTGCTTGGCATTCATTTCTTCCAGTTGATTTTTTTTTGCGTTTTGTTTTAGTTTATTTTGATTTTTGCTTCCTTAGTGCAAGAAGGATAGCTCCTATTTTCAGGTGTGACAGTTTGCTTGTTTGTACTTCTGAGAGTGAATGAGTGTTATGCTTAGCCTGGGCCCTTGGGGGGGTGGATAGGAGTTTTGAATTGGGTATTATGCTAGTAGGATCTATATGATGATCAGAACTGGAACACAGAGGTCATTAACCAGTTGGTCTGGAATCTTCTCCTTTGATGAATTTGTTTGCTGAGTTCCTTGATTCTGAGAATGAAATCATTTTTTGGTATGTTTTTATTGTAAAAATACTGTACAGGAGTTTACAGTTATATGAGCAAGGTAATGAGTACATTTCTTATCAAGCATTGTTGCCTCCTCCTTTGTTTTTCCCCTTCCATCCCTTCCTTCTCACCTCCACAACTACTCCTCTCCTCCACCCTCGCCAAAGTTGTAAAGTTCATTTTCAACATAGTGTCTTGTATGGCTCATTGTCACAATGGGTCAAGCTGTATCCCTATTTAAGTATTTTGTTTTTTCCCTTCCCCTCCCCAAATTAGAGAAGTGTATATACAAGATGCAGGGCACCAGAATCAAATACAATGAAAACAGGGGTTATACGGTGAGGGAGGAACATACAAAGAAACAAAAATCACATAGCACATTATAAATACGTTAGAAACAATAGCCAGAAAGAAAAAAAATGTGTCTCTATCTTGGGGTTCATTCACTTAACATCATCTTATATGGTCATATATAGGCAAAGTCCCTTTACTATATAATTATCCTTTGATACTGAGATCAGCTCATTTTTTATACACACTATCCCTGAGATGCTAATGCCTTGTTTAAGGCAGGTTATTCACTACATTACCACATTCTCTAGTAACAACTACTACTATTACAAGGAAACTAGGGCATCATTTGAAGAAATTGTTCAGAAAATAGACTCTGAGAAGACATTTTTAAAAAAAATGTTTATGGATATATCATCGAAGTTTACATTATTAGCTGAAGATTGCTACATCTTAAATTCTGCATTTGGTGCCAAACAATTTTGTTTCAATTTGTTTCTATGTACAGCCCAACTAAACTGAGAAAAGATAAATTTGGAAAGATGGAATGGGCCTGCTCTGGATTGTGTAATTTACTGATACCTTACTTCAAGCAGAAAAGCAATATATAAGGGAATCATAACAAGGGATTAATTTTCTCTTTCCATATTTATAAACAAGGGTCTTCGTGACTTGTGGGATGACTGTGGTATTTATCTCAGAGTCCATAGACTCTGCTGCTGTCTCAAGATGTTTGAAATTTCCTTCCCTTCTAAGTTCTTACTGTGTTATCCTATTTGGCACCTCAAAATTGCTTTCCTTTAAAATCATGAGTTGTTTTTTTTTTACATAAGATCACCTTATTTAGCTTAGTCTAGCCTTGAACTTTTAGTGCTACTGCCTTACCCTCTCAAATACAGGTATGACAAGCATGCACAGGCTGAGAAAGTTCTCCCTCTTCTTTCTCTCCTCCTCCTCCTCCTCCTCCTCCTCCTCCATCACTATTTCTCCTCCTCCTCCTCCTCTTCCTCCTCCTCCTCCTCTTCCTTCTCCTCTTCCTCTTCTTCCTCCTTGTGGAGACAAGATGGATGTCATTTTTCTTCATTTTCCAAAAATCAAATCTATCACATAAGCAAACAGGCAACATGCAACAGTAAAAATTTGCATGTCTCCTCAGCTTCTCTCCTCAGGTGACAAGAGCAGTGTCTCTCTCAGCTCACCAGGGTCAGGGGATGCAAATGGGTGAGCAGCCCCACGTGGAATTGTGGAGTGTGACCCTCCTTTGCAGGCTCCAGCTGATACTTGTGTTAGAACAAGTAATTGCATTCTATGATTTGGGCTTGATCTTCCTAGATTTAGAGAAGACAAGAATTCAGTTTTCCATTGAAACATTTTTATTATTAAATAATAAAAGATGTCACAGAAGACAGTGATATAACCATAAAATTGAATCCAAAATGATTAACGTTTGATACACTTTCCCAGGTGTTCTACAATCCCGCACAAAGGATATGGAGAAGCAGCTCACCCTTGCAGCCTTGCAGGATCATCTGATGCCTTCAATTGATCACCTGATCTATTTACAAAAGAAAAATTGGCCCAGACCTGCTGTCAAGATGTTTCTCAGTTATTTCTCTTTCATTCTGTCTTCAGTTCTTCACCAGGAACCACCGATCTCCCATAATTCCTGAAAATCAAGGTAGTAGGAGGCCAGGCTGTTAGTTTCCAGAACAGTACCCCAGGATACAGGGTGAGCCACTGAGGATCTCTGTCTTTCCTGTCTAGACCTTGTGAATTGTCATACCTTGCTTCACTACATCTTTGTACTGAGGATAATAAACTAAAGAGATTCTGTATTTAGAAAATGTCTTTTCTTTTATAAGACTATATTTATGGAAATAAGTTTGTGATTCAAAAATCAAGTGCAGTAAATGCAGTAAGATGTTTTTTATGTGCTAGAAAGGCCTCCTTATCTCCTCTGCTCTGTGCTCAGTGAATGTCTACTCTGAAGAACCAGACTTTAATAGGATGGTTTGCAATCAGGAAGTCTTATTTTTTTCTCTAGTGGCTCAAACTCTCCTGCATCTCCTCATCCTTAGCAAGCAAAATTAGGTAGTCACTTAGCCATAGATCATTCTAAGTAGATGTCATCCAGGGGAGTGGGGAGAGGAAGGGATAAGGGAACACAGTAGGCACTGGGTGGGAGCAGGCAGGGAGTCATTCAGTGGGAAGCTTCCCAGGGCTTCAACAACACAATTTCAAGTCAGCATATAGCTCCAGGCCAGGCTTCTGAAACCCACTTCATGTTCCTTTGAAATAGATGATTTTTCTCACCCTTCAGGGTCATCCAAGATGTATTCATCAAACTAAACAACTGACATGCATCTAAGGACAAGCTGTACTTCTCAGGGGGGAAGCACCATCTAATCCACACTAAGGAGCAAAACATGCTCCTAATTGGGATAAAAATCTGTCCTCACTGCCTTCCCCTGTGTGAGCAGAGCAATGGGAGTTCACCTTTGTTCCTCTGCCAGCAATCAGTTCCCTCCAGGTCCACTGGGGAATAAAAATGGGATTCATTGAAGGCCATGTACACATTAACACTTCACTCGCCATCACTTTGAGGTCAAAATCCAAAACGACTCTTTGAAATTATTTTATTTTCCAACTGGGTCTAATTCTGGGAAAGGGCTTCCTATCATCTTTGTACATAGAAAGGTCATTTCTCAAAAAAGCCATAAGAGTTGAGGAGGGGCAGTGGTTAGTGAATTACTCTAAGCCTCTGAACACAAATTCTCTATTGCTAGGAAAAGGATCAAGAGCATAAGTGAAAAGTTTGACACCTTTTTGTGCTTTTCTACATTTTCCCACTCAGTTTTAAAGTCTAAATTTTTTCTGCATTAATAAAGCAATTATTATTATTCCTCTTCCTTCTCCTCCTTCTCTTCCTCCTCCCTCTTTTTTTTTCTTCAACTCAGGGCCTAGGTACTGGACTGAGATTTTTTGCTCAAGGCTAGTGCTTTATTACTTTGAATCACAGCTCTCCACTTTCCATTTTCCGTGGCTAATTGGAGGTAAGAGTCTCATGGACTTTACTGTCAGGCTAGATTTGAACTGTGATTCTCAGATCTCAGCTGCCTGAGCAGCTAGGATTATAAGTGTCAGACATCAGTATCCTGGTGGGGTAAGTCTTCCTAAAGGTAAACCTAGAGTACAAGAATCTCTGCCCGTCCCAACTGACCTCTCTGAGTTTTACTTACTAATACTATATGAAGATGGGAGGCAATAATGCCTGTGCTCAGAATTCAACCGCCTCACATTATATATTGACGTTAAACATTACTATTATTCAGGGAGCAATAGTAGGGACAGACTTTCGGTATTTGTTCATGTAGGGTGTACAGATGCATTCCATACCACAACTTATTTATCAAAGGAATTCAGAGAATATCTAGGTGCAACGACTTTTTGAATAACTAGTATTTTTTTTTTTTTTTTGTCGGTCGTGGGGCTTGAACTCTGGGCCTGGGCGCTAGTCCCTCAGCTCTTCAGCTTGAGGCAAGCGCTCTACCACTTGAGCTACAGCGCCACTTCCTGAATAACTAGTATTTTGATTGGAGAGAAAAATTCCAATACATAGTAATTTTGTCAAGATAAGTAAGGCAGTCATATGTGTTTGAAAAGATACTGCAATGCCTCATGAAAATCTTGGACAGGGAATCAGATGGGCTTTAGGAACCACTGACATAGGAAAATACGAAGGCTTGTTCTGTGTCTTCCTCTCTGCATTACTAAGCAGTAGCAGCATAAGTTGAACCAGATTTATGAGTGTTCAATTTTCTTTTTCTGTCCTACAGATCATCTTCCATTTCTTCTTCAGTTCCTTGTGGCAGGAAGCATGATAGCAATAGCACATTAGTCCCAGACTCCAAGAAGTTCTGAACTCTTATTTGTCTATTCGAGATTAAGTGTCTAGCTACCAGCCAATCAATAGTTACCAGGGTCCTAGGGCAATAGTTTTTTGTCTTTTTGTTTTTTTTCCTGCTTCATACCTTGTATGGTTAGGTGCAATGGGACAGTGGAATTTCAAGAAAACCCCATGAAGGTATTGGATAGAACAGTAGATGGCCAGCACAGTTGGAAAGCCAGGAAAATACTTTTGTTGAGAATATTAAGACAATGTGTATCACAGAGTAAACAACAGATTATGGGCCAAAAGGTAACAGGATTATATCTGCTGGCAGAAAGGATTATTTCTACATGTTTTCCAAAATAAATCGGACAAAAGAAATGACAAATTGTTCTGGGAAATTACCCAATCTTTTCACGCTGCAGAAATCGAAATCAGAGTTTTAGGCCCCGGTCCAAACTACAAGGGTTACATGTCAGGTCCAGCCACTCACCCCCATATGCCAATTGAGAAGCACAGAGAAGGATTTATTAAGTGATACAGGCAGGTATGAAAAGAGGTAAAAAGTAAGCACTTCAGCCAATTTCAGTCATCTCTAGGCTACAGAAATGAACTTCAGATTTTGAGTAGGGGGCAAAAGACACGCATGAAAAAGTCCCAACTATGAGTATGACTGATTATGTTGGCCAAAATTTCAGTCTTTGTTTTGGGAAGAGTTCCAAGAAAGGTGGTTAGCATTGTCCCAGCAATGTGGTCATGATAAATGTGATTGTTGCCTGGTGGTTGGTCTGTCCTGAGAAGGCTCTACTGTTCCCTTCCGTAAGAGCAGCTCCCTCCATTTGTGCAGTTTACTATATTATTCGTCTGTTCCATCCATTCGGGAATCCGTGGTTGTCTGCAAACTGTATACAGAGAGAATAGCTCAGAGCAAAGGACATAGGTACAAAATGGAGGCTGGGATGCCTGCTTTTATCTTGCTTTTAGTTGACTCATAGGACTCAAGTAAGCAGGCAAACTTAGCAGCAAAAGCAATTTAAGACTTCTATACAGATTTTTTGAACCAGGTTGCACATCAATTCCTCAAGACTTTTGTGTTATTTTTATGTTCCAAGATTGAATGAGTTAAGCAAATATTACCAGCATCCTTGACTTTGTACTGTAATCATTCTGCACAGTGAAGAACTATGAATTTGGGCAGAATATCAGACTTGGAATGCTATCATTTCATTTAGAAAGGCTTAGTGGATGAATATTCCCACATAGAAATGTCTCATCAAATACCCAATACTTGAGATAATGAGCACGGGAGGGTATGCATTCAGTAGAATGCACATGCGCCAGGATGTTTTGAATAATCTTTCAGCTAGAATAATCAACTTTGATGAGAATTTCATCTTCCCAGTGTTGCCATTTTAACTCTAAATCACCTCTTATGGGACACATTGCAGTGTAACAACAGTTTGTAAACAGTACCTCAGAAGCTGTAAAACAGTACTGTAGCCTCAATTCACACAGCCATTCTACCAGCTCCCAAAGCTCACCTGAGCCATTACATTCACAGTGCGCTTTGGAAGTGAAATGAAATTCCTACATGCTGCCTTAATCTTCAGGGCAAGCATTAATTGTTCTTTTTTCTCTTATATTTCCTGACATAATCCCACGATAACAATCCTATTGTATTTGTAACTGTGTTAAGAGCAAGAGTTGAATAAAAGAATTTTGAAAATGTATTTCCTCCTGTTCAACACCTAGCTCACTAATGGGGATGAATTTGACCTCTGACAACTAGGTGGTCTAGCTTTTGTGGCAGATACACTTGGGTCAGAATTCCAGCAGAGACACTTACTGTCTGGTATTGAACAAGTAACTAACTGTTTTACTTGTCAACTATGATCACAGCAGCTACTTTTCACCTTCTGGTGCCTCTCATATGAGCAACACATCTGCTGTCTCATTTTCTTGTTCTGCCCTCATGAAGTAATGTAGGAAATATTCCGTTTCCCATAGAAGACCAGTCTGCCCAGTGCGCTCTGGCTTCCATTCCCTTGCTTCTCATTTCATCTGCAATGATCCTAAGTTTGCATCTGAGTTTCCTGCTCAACACGAGCCTTTCTAAAAAGATAGACTTTGACCTTGATATAATATAAACTCTACCTGGGTCCCGTCTTCCTCTCCACTTACTGGTGTAGCCTTCCTGTCTTCATAGCTACGTTTCTCAAGTGTTCTTTCAATTTCCTCTGGTCCCATTTTACTCTTCAGCCTATATTTTCACATTGCCAAAAATCAGGGGCAATGTTTGAGTATTTGTGTTCCTTGATCTCTTAGATTTCAACTCCATCCTCAGCTTGTCTACCTTTGAGGCTTTCTCTCCAAACCTATATTATTTTTGTAAGATATCCTTATTCAGTAATTACTAAGAGTTAATATTTTCCTTCCTTTTACTTTCAATATGCAGCATTTCAGAAAACCTAACATATATCTGATTCTGTTTCTCTGTCTCTGTCTTTCTGTCTCTTTGTTTCTGTCTTTGTCTCTCTCTTTCTCCCTATCTATCTACCTACCTACCTACCTAGCTATCTTTTGCTCTTTCTACTCCTCCTAATGACCTCAACTCAGTGAATGAGAATTTTTGTACTGTTTCCTGGTGTTCACATTGTGAAGATGGGTGGGTGTCTCAGTCTCCTCTTGCCTTCCCAACAGCATTGCTGCCCACCTGTCTGACTTAGACATCTGTGGTCCACCACATTCTAATGACCACTGTTAGGGTCATCTTCCTAGTTATTTTTATAGGTGTCCTCTCTGTCTGTCTTTCATTGCCTTCCCTCCCCCTCATTTTTATCACAAACCTAAATAATATTTACTTGTCTTTTTGTCTACAAAACATCCTTAGGTACTCTATACAGCATACCTGCTATTCCCTGATAAAGCTTCTGCTGCTAAAATGTTTAAGCTATTATTCTATCTGCCATTCATTCTCCACACTTGCCTAAGAACATCACGCATATTCTGGCTCTGCATTTGTCACTCTCTCACTCTTCGATGACTTTGATCTGATTCACAGAGTAAGGCCTGCACTATTTCTTCCCTGTGGTAGAGATAGGAGAAAAATACATAAATGTGATGAAAGATGCATATTTATGCTATTGTTGAGGCTGTGTGATGATAGAGTATTCACAGTTAATAGGTAAAAATGACTAGAGGCATGGCTCAGATGATAGAGGCATGACTCACGTGGTAAAATACCAGCTATGAGCTAGCAAGTTAGGCACAATACTGAGGCTCTTGAGTTCCAGTCCAAGTAGCGATACAGAAGCCAAAATATTTAGTCAGGCATTAGAGGCTCACACCTGTAGTCCTAGCCACACAGCAGGCTAAGATTTGTGTGTTCAAATCTAAACCAGGCAGAAAAAAAATGTAAGAGAATCTATCTTCAATTAACTAGCAAAATACAAAGCTAGAGGCTTGGCTCAAGTGATAGACTTCCAGCTGTGAACAGGAAAACCAAGTAAGTTCAAGGCCCTGAACTTACCTAATCCTGACAAACAAAAATGAAGGAAAAATCAATCAGAAATGAGCAATTACAATAAAGGTAAACACACATATCATAATCATTTTATTTTAATGAATTCATGGACAACCTGTCACTTAGTGTATGACCTTGTTATATGTTTTATTTGTCATTTTCATTCAGAGTTTTAGAGATCTCTGGAATCTAGTTAAATTCTACATCTTCCAGTTTCAATGTTTAATATTATATCTTTTGTTGAGAGATAGCATTTCACTTCTCTATAGGAAACATTTTAGTAATTCAATCCAAGTATATTATGTCATATAATCAAATACTAGTAAGTATTTCCATATTTAAATAAAGAATAACTGCATATATAGTCTTGCAAACAAACTGAATTTATATGGATGATGCTTATTTTTTATTATTTATTTCTTTTGAGGATGTTCTTGCCTACACCAAACAAGCATTTTTAAAGTTTCTTGTAAATCTTTCCAATACCATTCTTTCACTCTTATAAATTATGAATCATGTAACTGTGACTAGTAAACTGTTACAAATAGGTTTGGTAACAAACACCATACAACTGTCTCTGAGTAAGCACACAAATCAGCTTGTAAGAATTAGATGTGTATCAGTCAGTGTTTTTAATACACAAAATCTTTTAATACACAAAAATCAGTTCCCTTTGAAAAGGCAGGGCTCCAGTGGCTCACCTGTAATTCTAGCTACTCTGGAGCTGAGATTTGAGGATTGAGTTTTAAAGCCAGCCTGGACAGGAAAGTCAGTGAGACTATCTCCAATTAACCACCAAAATACTGGGAAGGGGAGTTGTGCCTCAAGTCATAGAGTGTATGCTAGTCTCAAAAACTCAGGGATAGTACCAGGGCCAAACCCAGGAATGGTACAGACAGACACACACAGACAAACACAGATACACACACACACACACACACACAAAGGTAGCAAGGATCTTTCTATAAAAAGTATATAGAGTAGGCTTTGAAATAAGGAGAAAATATGATTTGTAAGAATAAATCATTGTAACAAATGAATCTCATTTCTGCTGGTAAAATTTAAATTTAGTTACTACCATTAGAGTTCAATATATATATATATATACATATATATACATACATGTATTATATATACGCATATATGTGTTTTAAATTAAAATGTGTATAGTTACCTTTCAAAAATGTAACTAAAATTACTAACAGTGCAATTAAATATATTATTACTTCTGACATTACACATGTAAATGGATATTTGAAAATTAACAAAATTAGACCATTCTTTCAAGCTACTGACATTGCAGATTTTTCAGTATGCACTGGGTACATGTTGCTTTGTGTACAATGTTCACTTAAACATGCTGCTTATTTATAGTATTAGTCAAATTTTTGTCATATGACATAGTAGGAGGTGAAGAATTGGATCTTTTGGCACATAATATTGCTTCCAATGTTTTATTTTTTTAAAAAAAACATAGGAAAAAATCATAAAATCTTTAGCAGGTTGTAAATATCCTTGTATTGTCTGTTAAGTTTGCTGTGAACATATTTCACTTCAAATATTAGGGAGGCTTGAGCTCTCTCTCTGGAATTAAAATTAAATAAATAAACCCAGCTTTGAAACAAGCATGATGTCTCATGCCTGTATTCCCAGCTACTCAGATTGCAGATGTGCAGGACAGCACTTCAAAGCCAGCCTGGGCAAACAGTTATCAATGCCCTATCACACCAAATAATCTGGATGTGTTGATTCATATCTGTAATCTCAGCTATGTGGGAGGAATAGGTAGGAGTTTCTAGGCCTGAGACCACCATGGGGGAAAAAATGTGATATTCTGTCTGAAAAAAACAGTTAAGGCTAAAAAGCCTGGTGGGGCAGGTGTAGCTTAAGTGCTAAGATGCCTACCTAACAAATGTAAAAGAGAAAAATGTAAAGATAGGTTTAAATAAACTTAAACCCTAGAAAGGAAGGAAGGAAGGAAGGGAGGGAGGGAGGGAGGGAGGGAGGAAGGAAGGTAGGGAGGTAGGGAAGAAGGGAAGAAGGGGGAGGGGAAGAAGGAAAGAAGGAAGGAAAAAAGGAAGGGAGGAAAGGAGGGAGGGAGGAAGGGAGGGAAGGAGGGAGGGAGGGAGGAAGGAAGAGAAAAATGAAGGAGAGAGGAAGAAAAGAAGAATAATACAAAAGGAAGGAAGGAAGGAAGGAAGGAAGGAAGGAAGGAAGGAAGGAAGGAAGGAAGGAAAGAAGGCAGGGCAGAAAAGAAAAAGACAAAATAAACAACCAGTATTTAAGGGAGAGCAAACTTTACCAGGATCAAGGGCAAAAATGATTTTTATAAATTGAGCTATATGTATCTCTCTGAGGACCACACATTTTAGATAGTAGAGATAATAATAGAGAATATTATCTTTCATTGTGTAATATTTAAGAGAAAATAATGTTAGAATAAAGATGTAAATGATGAGTTCTGGCTACTAATTTTTTAAAATCACTACCAAGTACACAGTGATAGTGTAAAACATTTAGTAAAATATAACTTAATTATTTTTTTGTGAACAGTAAATATTTATTTTTAATGGTCACTCGTTTGACTCAAGCTTATTCAAAACCTCATTTGAAATTTTATACCAGAAAGATATTTACATACTGAGGATATTTTGCATAGGCTTCTTTAAATTTTCCTTGTTTTAATTCAGCCAGCCTCCAGGGACTCTGCTTTCTTTCTGAGTCAACCATCACTTCTTGGTTAAGCTTGTGTATTCCCTGAGAATGAAGATTTTTGGCAGATGAGCTACAGAGGGTGAAGTGGGTACAGTCTAAAGGGAGATAAGTTTAGAAAAGAGACGTAGTACTACTAGGATGTGCGTGGCTCTGTCCACAAGGAGGTGCAAGCCTGGTTGGCTTCTGGCTTTGTCTATGAGTATGGGAAAATAGGAAAACCTTTTCTGAAGCCAGCAGCAGGAATGCTGGGTTGTTTCTTCTTGTTTCTGGAGTAAGGGGCAGCTAATACACCATACAGAGACTGCCGCAGGTACCAGGGTCCTGTAAAGCATAGCATGGCAGGAGTTGTTAATGGCAGTATGTATGGAGAGCTCATATAGTATAATCTTTTTGAGAGACTAGGTCAAATCCCAACAAAATCAGCACCAGCATGCAAGAGGAGGGTGGAGCCACGGGAAGAGGGGTAAAGAGATGAAGGGGGAAAAGGGGACAATGCAGTCAATAATTCATTGTATATAGCAAAAACTATGAAAACGAAGGGATGGGGTGGGTCAAAGGAGAGTGAGAATGTTGACTGGGTGGCACCCATCAAGATGCATTGTATTCATAAAGTGCTTTGTTATATATAATATTTGTTATATGCCATATAACAAATATTATGTAGTGCAGAAATGTAAAAAGAGAGGACATACCATTTTTCTTTTAGACATGTATGGCTATCCTAAAGATAATGAATTATCATTTAAGCTGGGCATCCGTGGCTCACACCTGTAGTACTAGCTGCTCAGGAGGCTGAGATACAAAGATCACAGTTTGAAGGCAGCCAGGGCAGGAAAGTCTATGAGACACTGATCTCCAATTAACTATCAAAAAAGCTGAAATGGAGCTATGGCTCAAGTGGTAGCGTGTTAGCCTTGAGTAAAAATAGCTCAGGAATAGCACCCAGGCTCTGAGTCAAGCCATGGAATGGCACATAAAGAAATCTGGAAAAACTATGATGGGTGTTCTCCTAATATGAGACTAACTCCCTATCTTCTTCTTTCTCCATTTGGCATTCATTCTCTGCTTATTTTCATATTCAGAGCATTCATAATTTTTTACATGCAAAGATGCTGTGGATATAATCCATTACTGACTTCATCATACATTTAAGTTGAAAGAAAAATAGGTAGTGTTGGTGTTTGCTCAGAATCATGGTAAATGTGTAAGCATGGTGTTCGTTGGTTTAAAAAGAGTTATTTGTTCCTGCTTTAGGAGGAGTTTGCCTAGTATACTTGACATTTTGAGATATAAATAACTTGAGCTCATGAGAGATAATATATTATTACAATAATAATATTGAATTTTGACTATTTTGAAAATATCAGCTTTCTTTTAAGTAAATTACTTGACCTTGCAGTATTTAAAAAAAGATTAACCATGTGTTTGCTTTGCAATTTAAAATCAATTCATTTTCCTTGTCTCATTATTAAGGGATGAAGAATAAAAGAAAGCCATGAGAAATAGTTGTGAAGATGAGTGTAAAGATAAATTTTAATACTGTGATTGAGCTTGGTCTATTATCTGTCTACTATCAGTGCACAAGCCACATAAAATGAAGTATCTACTGCTTTAAAATGTGTGACAATTTAGTTGTCAGAATTCTTCTTCAAAGGCAGGCTAGCAAAATCCTATGAAGATCATAAGAATCCTACTATAGACTTTAGCATGGAGAAAAACAGTAATGAACAAAGATATATCCACCATTCATGACCAGTGTTCTCTCTCATTTTCTTAAAATTTGGAGAATGAAGAAGCAATATTGTATTGCGTATGTTTTGAGTGCTAGAACAATACCAACCAGATAACAGACAATCAAAACTGAAGTACAAAATGATGTGACTGGTGGAAATAAGCCCTGTTGTATGAAAGATTCATTGACGACATGGAGAGAGGTTTTGTGAATGCGATGCAGACTTGCTACGAAACTGCTTCCTAACAACTATTGGTTTGGTTCACAAGCATTTCTGAACATAAAGGCTCAGGTTTGAGTACTGAATTCAGCAGGGAGCAAAGTCTCCAAATCCATGTAGCTTTCACTCTGTAAATAGAGACTAGACATTAAGTCAGTAATCAAATACACAAATAAAGGACACGATTTGAAATAAAAGGGCTTGGTGTATTCCTGTTGTGCTGCCTGGTTTATCGGAGGTGGGCAAATAAGTCTTTGCTTGCTTACAGCTGTGTTGACTATGGATACATTTCCACTGGATAAAAATGGGATCTCCAGTATCATAGTTTGTATAGTGTTCCAAGTATAAACCAAGAAACACATGTGTATACCACCTATACACCTGTTTAATTTACCTCTTTCTACATTCCTTTTAGCCAAATTAATTTCCAGGAAATTATTTTTGTTTGGCAAATAAAGTGTTAGAGAGCATTTTTTTCTCACACCCCCTTAGTTTCTACCAGAGGGACTTAAGTCAACCCTACACTTCATTTTATGTTCTTCATGCTTTGCTGAATGAGCTTTGTGGCATTCTTTTGAAGAACTTCAGAGCAATTCCAGTGACTCTGAAATGAAAATTGACTATGCATATTGGGCAGTGAGAAGCTGATGACTTTCCTTTTTTCTTTCCTTTATGTATTTTGGCAAAAATATAGTATATTTTAAATGTAAAGTTTACCATTTTAGTCTTTTTTTCAATTTTTTTATGCCAGTCCTAGGGTTTGAACTTAGGGCCTCGTTGCCATTTTTGAGCTTCTGTGTTCAAGCCTGGAATTTTACCATTTGAGCCACAGGTCCCCTTCTAGCCAGACTGGGCTGGCTTTGAACTGCAGTCCTCAAATCTCAGCCTCCTGAGTAGCTAGGATTACAGGCGTGAGCCACCAGCTTCCAACATTTTAACCATTTATAAGTGCACAGTTCATAAGATTAATTACATCTGCATTATTGTGAAACAGAATTCCAAAACTTTACCATCTTGTAAAAGTGAAACTCCAAGAAGCAACAACTCTTCATTCTCACTGCTTGAACCTTCTGACAGCTGTCATTCTTTCTTTTCCAAAGTTTACCTTAGCTATTGCACATAATGGGAATAATCCATACTGTCTTTCGTAAAAGCATATGATGGGATTTCTTTCTCCTTTTTTTATAATGCTGAGGATTGAACTCAGATGCAAGGCAACTATGCTATTGAACTACACCCTCAAGCCCTCGCTTTCTTTCTTTTTAAGGTTGAATATTTCATTGTATGTATATGCCTCATTTTTTAAATTTATTCACCTGTCAGTGGACATTATGTTGTTTTCAACTTTTACCTATAGTGAACACTGCAAAATTTACAAGCTTTTTGAGATAATGCTAAAAATTCCTTTGAGTATAACCAAAAGTGATCCCAGATGGACATTCCATTTCTAGTGGACATTTAGATGGCTATTCCATTTTGAGAAACTCCCGTGCCTTTTATCACAGCAGCATAACTTTTTATATTCCTACGAACAATGAACAAGTGTTCTAAGAGCTAAGATGTTTATGAAGATCTGTGATTTGTGCATGGTATATAGGAATACATATATGACTACTTTCAGATCATCCTCAAGAATGCCTTTGATAATCTATGAGGATTATGTCCTGCTTTCCCTCAGCTCAGCAAGTATCTGAGCAGGCTAGTAGAGGAGCAGAGATTGGCAGCATATGTTGGCCCCAGGGTACAGAGTTAGGCTTTATCTCCTTCAGGGAAATCCCCATTCTCATTTGGATTAGGCTAACCACATTCTCTGCTCAGGTTGTCATACTGTTTACAGATGAAGCTTTTTACACATTTCTTCATGAGTGAAGTTGAGGTTTCTGTCAACTGAGAGTGAGAAAGGTAAGCTTGACTCTGTGACATTGATACAACCAGAGAAACAAACCTTCTTGAGCTGGAAATGGAGTATACACAATAAAATACTCTGAGCAAGAGCTGTCAAAACTAACATCTTATATTTTCTGGTGGATTTTATTATTATATTTATGATGTTCATTAAAATCTACCAGACTTCACATTTGTGCCACCCAAACAAGTAGCAGTCCTTTCTCTAAGTAATTGGCATTTTTGTTGCTTTGAGTAAATAAATGGCATTACTTTACCACATTTGTTTAGGGGTTGGATAGTTGTATTTCTTAGGATTTAAAGTGTTTTGAGATTGATCTGTTATTGATATTCCTAGAAAATGTCAATGGAACTTCTTTTTTTTTTGCCAAATGCTTTATGGTTGCTACTTATCTGTTGGCAATCATGCAAGTGATTGTTAACAAACATTTGTTTTATTTTATTATCTTATTTGATGTTTCATTGTATTGTGGTGCATAGTGTTCTGGTGTGCTGCATTTCATTTTTTTGTTTTGTTTTGTTTTGTTTTCTTTTCCTGGGGCTGTTGATGAAACCCAGGCTCAAATACATGATAAGCAAGAGCTCTACCACAAAACTACATCCTCAGCTCCCTATTCCAATTTTAGAAGAGCCAAATTATTGAGTAGTTCATGCCTTGGTGATAATGAAAAGCTCTTATTAGAGACTGAACCAGTAAAGGTAGGTTTATCACTATTATTATTATTATTTTATTCATAAGGATGAAATATTTGGACAATCACCATTTGCAATCTCCAATGATATGACCAATTCAGGCAAAAATCAATAAAAGATCTTAAAGCTACTAATGATGACTATTGAACAAGAAAGACATTGACAAGAAACCTGGGGTATCAAGGTAGAGTATTTAATAATTACAAAGGGGAACCATTTTTACAGTCTCTTTGGTGGTCATCAGTTCAGGACACTGATCCAATTCAGCAAAGGTGACTCAACAGGAAGTTCAATAACTCAAAATCATTCACCATGGATTATCCAGTATCATGTGCAACTTGATCTTACCAAGATCTGATAATAAGAATAAAGAAGCCAAGAACACAAGGATATGGCAAGAACAACCTATAAAGTGGAGTGTTCTGTAAGACAAAGAACCAGTTTTTTCATTGAGTTATCATCATGAGAATTCTAAATAAAAGATGCAATATGCAGTCCTTGATTGGGTTCTGATTTTTAAAATTTACCTGTAAGAGTTATTTTGGAGTAATTATGGAAATCAAAATACAGACTGAATATCAGCTGCCTTTTAGGGAACCACTGATTTTCCCAGGTGTGAAATAGCATTCAAATTATATAGAACAATTCCCTGATTTGAGGGAAATTCATGCTAATATATTAAGACTGAAATATCAGATGACTGAAATTCTGTTTTAAATGATTCAGCAAATGATAATTGTAATAACTATAAATAAAACAAATACTACAAAATCTTAACCATTGTGGACTCAGAAGTAAGGTACAAGTACTTATTGTATCTTTTGTTGTGTCAGCTTTGAATTTTTTTGACAGTCCTGGGGCTGGAACTCAGGGCTTGGGCACTGTACCCGAGCTGCTTTTGCTGAAGGTTAGCTAGCACTCTACCACTTGAGCCACAGTGTCATTTCTGGCTTTTTCTGTTTATGTGGTACTGAGGAATCGAACCCAGGTCTTCATGCATGGTGGGCAAGCACTTTACCACTAAGCCATATTCCCAGCCCAACTTTGAAAGTTTTTTATAATACAAAATTAAAGGACAAGAGAATATGACTTTATGTCATATTTTAGGCATACTTTATGAATTAGTCCTCCAAAAATATGACTTAATAAACTCATCTGCCTAAAATTACTAAGCCAAGTTCTCTTTTAATGGCAGCATAGGAAAATAATGAAACAAATGATAAGGTTTGTTCTGACAGAACAGCTCCTTCTAGATCAGAGCACAATTTGGGAGATCCCCATCTCCTTGGTAAGGAGATTCAGTAAGAAATCTAGTTTTGCTCTGGAGACAGATATGTGAAGGGGAAAGGCATTATAGAACAGCTTGACAGTGGAAATAGGCAGAGACACTGTAGTTCATGTCATAACTATCTCAGGATGGAACTTAAGCCTCTTGGTCCAGTTAAGTAATGGGACCGTTTGCAGTTAATGTTGATTCAGACCCATTGCAACAATGAAATGTACAAGATGCTATGTCGAAAAATGAACTTTACAATTTAGGCAGCTGGGGGGGAATGTAGTTGTGAAGATGGGAGGGAAGGGATGGTAAGGGAAAAACAAAGGAGGAGGCAACAATGCTTGATAAGAAATGTACTCATTATCTTGCTTATGTGATTGTAACCCCTCTGTACATTATTTTCACAATAAAAAACTTATTTAAAAAAAGAATGAATAATGATTATTGCATTCATCTTCAGATATTTAAGTCAGGAGGAGAAAACAACCCAAAGCTCTAGAAGTCTTTCCATCATGAGATGATCAACTATTGTATTTATTCATTTTTGACTACATACCAAATATACAACTTTTAAAACTAATTTTAAAAAGTCATTTCATTTACTTAAATTGGTATGAATGTTAGCAATAACATCAAAAAGGCTATATATTACTGATGCTGGCCCAAAGAAGTCATTTTGCAGAATAAAGGGCACCTGGATCTTCTAAGATGAGGAATTGAGATACTGGGAAGCTAAGTATGAAGCTTACAGTCAGTGCAGGTGAGAAGGTACATGATAGAAAGGTGGACAGGATGTCCACCTTGAAAATGGTCAGGGTTTTCAGGTTTGGAGCAGAAGGGCCAGGGGAAATGGACCAATGACTCTAACTTTGGCTAGATCATGCAGGGCCTTGCATGCATACTGCAATAATTCTTATATCTGACTTTGGTTTTCAATGGAAATTTTTGTAACTTGATATTTTAATGTTTATAAGAATCTAAACAGATTAGTATAAATATATTTAGGAATATTCAGATGACTATCTGTATTAGTTACTATAGGATATTTACTGTAACAAATAAGCACTAAAATTTATTTCAAATGCAACAGCCATTATTTTCTGCTCATGCTACAATATTGAATGGATGAACAGATTAAGAGGGAACATTTTCTATATGCATCATTTGGGGTGCCAGGCATTAGATGCTCTGTAATCTTCATCATGTTTGTTTCATGGTTTATCTGAGTGTCTCTCCCTTCCATTGGCCCAAGGGCCATCATGACAGCATAGGAGACCATGTTGGAGGATTCTGCCCTGAGTTTGGAAATAGTCTACACTATTTCTCACATTCCATTGTTTAGAATTCAATTTGATTATTCTACAATGGCTGACTATGAGAAAGGATGGGAAATCTTGCCTGGCTGTGTGCTAATAAAGAAAAGATAGATACTACCTTACTTATAATCAAATAGAGATAATTTTATTATCTATCTTTACTCATGTGTTTATGGAATTATATATGCAACATCCCTCAACTGGGAGTGATCATCAAACAGATTTCTCATTCCTTATGTTTAAAAATATACTAGATGGTTTGAACCTAGAATGTTTTGGGAGTCTTTGAAAATGTTTAATGACAGGAGAGATTTTTTTTAACAAATGTGCAATTTATTAGGAGGGCCTGGTAGAGTTTGGAGAGTGTTAAGACTAGAGAGAAAATAAATGGTCCAGATGAGATGGTGAAGTGGATATCAGTGGACACTGATAGAGAGAGGAATGCTAGATGGAGACAACACTGAAGGACTTACAGCTGCTTGGGTTAAGGGAAAGAAAAGCATATTCACTTCTCACAAAACATAGATCTCGTACCTGAGATGTTAGGTAAATGATGAGAAGAAATCAGTGAAGGAGGAAACTGAAGACAAGATAAGGAAAATAGAGAGAAGGAAAGATGAGCTCTTTCTGGACATCATCTAGAATAAATTCTGCTAACTTGGTTAATGCATGCTCAGCCTTTCCTTTCTTCTCTTTATTTCTCCTGCCCTAGTTAAAAATTTTAGCATGATTACTGAACTTTCTAATCTTGAATAGGTTTTTCTTTTTGATTTATAAATATTATTTTATTGTAAAGATGCTGTATAGAGGGGTTACATGAGTAAGACAATGAGTACGTTTCTTGTCAAGCATTGTTACCCCCTCCCTTGTTTTTCTCCCACTATCCCTTCCCTCCTTCACCTCCCTCTCTCCTCCCTCCACCCCCTGCACGAAGTTGTACAGTTCATTTCCAATATACTTACCTTGTGGGTATCATTGTTGGAATGGGTCATCCTGTGTCATTGAAAAAGAGTTTGTTGGGGCTGGGAAGGTGGCTCAGTGGTAGAGCGCTTGCCTTGCATGCATGAGGCCCTGGGTTCAATTCCTCAGCACCACATAAGCAAAAAGAAACAAAAAGCTGGAAGTGGTGCTGTGGCTCAAGTGGTAGAGTGCTAGCCTTGAGCTGAAGAGCTGAGGGACAGCGCCCAGGCCCAGAGTTCAGGCCCCACGACCTGACCCCCCCTGCCCAAAAAAAGAAAAAGAATTTTTTTTCTACTTACAAATCAGTCAGATGGATTTATGTCTATGTCAATGAGAGGGACTATGGACACTAAAGATAGGTCTCTGTGCCTGTGAAAATTGAATTTGGCAGAATAGAGGCTACAGTACAGGAAAGTATGAAAAGACATTTGCAAGTTTGTAAAAACTAAAAGCACAACAAAACTGCTGTCTTTTGATCATTTGTTTACAACTTAGCACAGGAAATTATATTGTAATATGAAAAAGTGCTTTTTTATTTTGAAATATAATTATAGATCATGAAGTGTGGAAGAATGTTTATTTGGGGGCTTATCTCTACAGGTACCAAATGATAATGGTGGCTATTAGCTATGAAAGAGTAACAGGTCTCTCTTCAGGAGTATTGAATCAAGTAGTATTTATTTTGAATGATGTTTAATTATTGCTTGTACAAGAGACAAATATCTTCAAAGAACAATCACTGAGAAGAAAAGATTGTGCAGTCCAACCCCAAAACATCAATGTCAGCACTTAGGATTAATTTAAAGTGCTTACCCTCCAAATTATCATGAGACAACATGTGTACTCCATTTGTTTACTTGTTGTATCCTCATATTGGAAAGTAAAAGTCAAAGAGTGAAAGTCAAAGGTAGAGAGAGTTTTTATATTCCCCACATATTTTCTCTTCTAGTTCCATAAAAATACAGCATGCCATTATAATTTCAGTTTTTAGAGTTGGTTTTCTCCCTGAGAAAGGAGATTGCTTGTATTTAACTAATCATAACATATATTTAAAAAACATGTAAGGTGACACTGATTCCATTCTATTGTTTCAGAGTCAAAGGAGAAAGAGAAGGAGGAAGGGAAGGGAAGAGGGGAGTAATGAATAAGGTTAAAGGGAAGGGAAGGAAGGAGGCAGAGGAGGAGACTGTGACAAGAGGAGAAACAGGAAGGGAATGTCCCAGAGAAATAAATTGTGTGATTTCCCTCAAAACAAACTAAGCCATTGCAACAATGAGACATACAAGTCGTTATGTCGAAAACGAACATTACAACTTTGGTGCGGGGGGAGGAGGGTTGGGGGGCTGGGGGGAGGATGGGATGGGAAAGGGAAACAAAGGAGGAGGCTACAATGCTTGATAAGAAATGTACTCATCTTGCCCGTGTAATTGTAACCCCTCTGTAGAGTATTTTCACAATAAAAAAAAAAAATCAGGGCGTAGCAACACCCAGACTAGAATTTAGGATCCCTGATTCCTATTCTTGTCTACTACCAGGCAGCAAGTCACAGTAGAGAATCTTATTTCTATCTTGTATCACTGTTCGCTATTCACTCAGTATGTACCCTTTGGTAAATTCCTAACCACTTCTAAAGTACAAGTACTCCAGTAAGTACCTCAGCGACTGTGAAAAAGACCTAGTGAAAAACAATGTGTGAAGCATATATTAGGGTGGTTTTTTGTGTGTGTGTGTGTGTGTGTGTGTGTGTGTTAGCTGTTGGCTTTGTAAATTCTTTTATGTATTGCTGTTACCTCTTGCAGACTGTTTTTCTTAATTTCCTGGTTCACATTGCAATTTGTTGAGGATTCCTGTCTCTCTTTTCCAGTCTCATCTTTGATCAGAGGTGATGCCTGTCATGAGCTTCCAAGTGAGACTCCACTGAGCAACTGCTGAGAATTTAAATGTCAAAAGAAATAAACTCTCAAATGAGGCATCCCTGAGTGGGTTGACCTAAATGTTTACAATCTGTTTGAACACTGAAAAGCAGGGAAACCAGAGGGATTATTTGGAAATGTGAATTTGCTTTTGAAGAACAGAGTCCTAATATTTGTGGAATGTATCAACAGTGCCTGACCCTAGTTCCAGTTTGAGATTAAATTATTTCTTGTATTTGTCACACAGGGAGGCCTATCAGCTGATTACAGGAAGGGCTTTTTAAATAAGATATTCAAAAGAGGAATGGTCTGCCTCAGGGAAGCAAGTCTCTGCTGGCATCTATAAGCAGAGGCTGAGTGATCCCTCTGGAAGAACTGAGCAGCAGGGGTGAGACTGTGGGAAGGTGGCTGATAAGCAGACATTGAAGGGCTTTCCACAGAGATTTTAGGCCTGCATTTTATGGGTTGAATTTGATAGACTTAGGTAGACTTGCCTTCTATATTTTTTAACTGTATATAGGAATATTTTACTTCATTGCAATGGGCAAATAGATGCAAAACTCTCATTCTTCTTTAAAAAGGATTTTATTGGTTTAGAGTAGTTTTAGGCTAATAGAAAAATTGAGAAAATGGAGGTTTTTTATTCTATATATTCCTGGTCCTCTCCCCATGTGCATAGCCTCTTCCATTATCAAAATCCCTCATCCCAAAGAGACTTTTTTTTATATTGATGAAGCTAAATTTATATGGAATTGCCATTTAATGTCTATGTGTATATAACAATACCTTGTGTGACTTGAACAAATACATAATGACAAGTATCTAGCCTTGTGACATTATAGATTATTTTTATTTCTCTAAAAATCCTCTTTTCTATCCATTCTATCTACTTATTTCCTTCTCAAATAGTCACTTGGCCACACCCTTGGCTTTCTCTACAGAACAAACATTTTTATCCCTTACATGACTAATTTAATAATATTTCATTCTAATTCCTTTTAAATTATAAATATTATCTTTCATTCTTGATTTTTTTATTTTTTTATTGTAAAAATAGTGTACAGAGGGTTAAGGTTATATGAGTAAGGTAATGAGTATATTTCCTATCAAGCATTGTTACCTCCTCCTTTGTTTATCCCTTATCATCCATTCCCTCCCCACCTCCCCAACTCCTCCCACCCTGCCTCCAAATTGTAAAATTCATTTTCAACATAGTTTCTTGTACATCTCATTGTTATAATGGGTAAAACTGTATCCTTATTTCAGCATTTTGCTGTGTGTGTATGTGTGTGTGTGTGTGTGTGTGTGTGTGTGTGTGTGTGTGTGTACATGTCAATCCTGGGGCTTGAACTCAGAGCCTGGTCACTGACCCTGAACATTTTTGCTCAGCTAGCACACTATCACATGAGCCACAGCTCCATTTCAAGCTTTCTTGTGGTTAATTGGAGTCTCAGGGACTTTCCTACCCTAGCTGGGGATGAATCCCAATCTATAGATCTCAGCCTCCTAAGTAGCTAGGATTACAGGGGTGAGCCATAAGTGCTTGGATTCTTCCTGCATTTTATTAAATAAATTAAGCCATAAAATAAATACTTGAGCTCTTCATTATTTAGAACTTTCTTCTGTCAACTATCTTAGTTATGATTCTGTCTTTAATAAAGTCCAAGGACACAGAAAGGGAGGGACAAAAAGTAAGCAAATGCAGCAGCGTTACTCACTAGATACTATGTTGAAAATGAACTATACAACTTGTGTATTGGGACAGGAGTGAAAAGTTGTGAGAGAGCAAGAAAAGGGGTGTCACTGTCCAAAAAGAAATGGGCTCTTTACTGACTTATGTAACTGTAACCACCTGTGCACATCACTTTTATAATAACAATAAAACAAATGAAAACAGATTAAGTACCAGCCAAGCTTTTTCTTACTTTGTGATAAAAATAGACTCCACCTCAATTTGTCATACCTCTTCCTCATTTCCATTTAATAATTCTCCAGAATGGTATTTTGGGTCCATTCTCCTACCAACATTAGGCATTTTCAGCATCTATGTCAAAGGTGTTCAAGCCTCTATCATACCAAGTTCCAGGGGCCAGGTCTAGTGTACATGTTTGGGTATTTCTTATACTAATACCTGACTGGTCTGGAACCAATTTCTTTATCTGTTTGTGCTAGGTAGTGAAATACCATACACAGATTAGATAATTTCTCAAGAATAGACATTTCTTTCTCACAGTTCTGGAGACTTGGGAAATCCAAATGTTAACCTTATTTCTGATGAGGATCTTCTCTGTCCTCACATGGCAGAAATTGGAGGGGTGAGATAGACAAAAGTTCTAAGAAGCCTCTTTTACAGAAGTCTAATGGTCCAATCACCTTTTAAATAACTCTTGTTTTGATATTGTCATATTTAAATCTATGTTGCAACATTGGTTTCAAAGAGGACAAAAACATAGCACCATTATATATGTGTTATATACACATATATTATAAAATATTAAGCCTTTATTAGATATATGATATACAAGTACTTGGTCCCATTCCTTTTTACTTTCTTAATAATACCTTTGATGTATGAAAGCTTTTAATTTTGATAAAACTCAGTTTAGCTATTTTTCTTCTTGCTTGTCCTTTCAGCTAATAAATTATTGCCAAATCTAGGGTCATGGAAATTTTCTTCTGTGATTTGTACTTCTAAGAATTTTATGGATTTTGGTTTTACATTTAGGTCATTGATCCATTTCTAATTTTTGATATGGGATATTTTAAGGGTCAAGCTTATTAATTTGCATGTGAATACTAGTTGTCTTAACAACACATTAAAGCTACTACTCTTTCCCCCATTGAATGACCTTGGAATTCATGTTGACAATCAATTAGCCACAAGTAGGTGATTATTTATGGATCTCAATGGCATTCTATTGATATTTATATATATATATATATATCCTTAAGCTTTGAATGTTGTACTTTGTAATGCATATTGAAATTGAGATGCATGAATTCTCTGACAATATTTTGACTATTTAGGGTATCTTGCAATTTCATGTGAATGGAGAGTCATTGTTTCTATATCTGAAATAGAATTATCTAATATATCTGTATTCGAATTGTGTGTGTGTATACACACGTATGCAAGTCCAAAGGCTTTACTCTCTCACACAGGTTTTTGCTCACAGCTGGCAGTATAATACTCGAAACAAACCTTAACTTCTGGCTTTTTGCAGTTTACTTGGAGATCAGAGTCTCAAGGATTTATCTGCCTGAACTGGCCTTGAACTTCAGTTCTCATCTTTCAGCATCTTGAGTGGCTCAGATTATAGGTATAAACCACTGGTGTTGGGCTGATCAGAACGAATGTGATAAGGAACATACTGATTCTTTACATCACATTGAATATTATAACGTCTACAATATTAAGTCTTCCAATCAATTTTTTCAGGTCTTCTTTAACTTTTTGGAAAAAAATGTACTTTTAACTTTGTAGGCTTAATTCATGCTTGTATTATTTTTTTCTATTATAAATGGAACAATTTTCCTAATTTCTTTTTTAAGTTTTCCTTACTACTTTGTAGAAATATAATTGATTTTTTTTGTGTGTTGATCCCGTATCTTGTAACATTACTGAATTTATTACCTTAAGTAGGATTTTATTAGGTTGTGTATATACGTGGATGTATCTATGAATATAGTTTCACATCTCTCTTATGTTTTGATACATTTAAGAAATTATTTTGTTACCTAATATCTTTGAAGAATTATCAGTAAAATGTTGAATAGCAGTTCTGCAAGTGAGTATCTTTGTTTTGTGTCTGATTTTAAAGACAAAGCTTTCAGTGTGTCACCTTTCAACACTGTAAGTTCTGGGCTTTTTATGATTGCTTTTTATCATTTTGGGAGAGTTCCCCTTCATTTCCCATTGGCTGAGTATGTCTCATCATGAAAGAACATTAGATTTTGCCAAATGCTTTCTTATATCAATTGAGATGATTATGTCATTTGTTCTTTGATTCTATTGATGTAGTGTGTTGTACTGATTGAGTTTTTTTTTGTTAATCCTGTGGCTTGAACTTGGGGCCTGGGCACTGTCCCTGAGCCTCTGTGCTCAAAGCTAGTATACTACCACTTGAGCCACAATGTCACTTGCAGCTTTTTATAAGTAGCTTATTGGAGATAAAAGTCTAATGGACTTTTCTGCCTTGGCTGGCTTCAAACTGTGATCATTAGATCTCAGGCTCCTGAGTAGCTAGGATTATAGTCATGAGCCACTGTTGCCTGGCTGATTAATATTCTTATATTTGTATTCCTGGGGGGGAATCTCACTTGATTATGAGGTGTAATATTTTGATGTTCTGTTGGATTTGTTAGGTTATAATTCATTTGGGATTTTTATATTAATATTCATCAAGGATGTTAGTCTATATTTCTTCTGCTTGTGGTCTTTCCATTGTCTGACTTTGGAATCAAGCTAATAATGAATTATCTTTGAAAAGAGTATGAGTAGGAGTGACATTGTTGTATGGTGAGAAACAAAGAAGCCACATTTTGAGAGGTCAAATTGAAAATCTGGAGATCTGGTATTGGAGATCTGGTGTCTACAGGTGGATACTGCCTCAAAGACCTGCAGCCCAAAATAGAGCCCAAACCAAGCTTTTAAAGACTAAAACCACATGCTTGAGATATGGAGCAGTCATTCTCGGAGCAAGGCCAGATAAAATGACATCTACATATTCTCTGAATCACAGCTCTCCTAGCTCTCCTGGAGCTTAGCATATGCAACTCAAAGAGTGGCTTGTCTTACCTCTAGGCTTTTGAAGCTGGATGAAAAGCCCCATCAGCAGTTGGCTCCAGGATGGCTGTGAAAACAAGGTGATATTAGTTAGACCATCTTCTTATTTCATTCCCTAGTTCTTTTATGTACTAAAATCAAATCATTGATTTCTAAGTGAGAAAGCTATATTAGGCCTTTAGGAATGTGAAGCTTAACCAAGTTACTTTAACCAAAGTTTACAGAAGACAATCTCCTGGGCTACACCTGTTTCATTAGCATTAAACAATATGTCTATCCTAAGGCTACCCTTTAGTTTTTTGTCTGGGCTATTTCCATCTGTAATTTAAGCAGTCTTCAGCAGTCAAAGTTGGCTCCATATGACTGGTACCCATGTAAACATAACAGCAATCCTTTTCCAGGTCAGGCTGGGTAAGGTTTACAAATCTATGTAGCATAGAATGTCACACAACAAAAGCCTTAGTTCCAGCAGACCCGTAGTGGCCTTTCATCTGGAATCAGCCATGTGTGATGGAGCCAGGTAAGGTTCCCATCTATTTTACCAGTGGGAGTGGCCAGGATGACAATGTAGGGTCTCTTCCAGATGGCTGTAAGGCTGTAATTGATGAACTTCTTAACCCAAACGGAATCTCTAGGTTGGAAGTGATGGGTTGGATCTAGGCTGGGCCATACCAGTGTGTCCTGTTTACACACCTCTTACTGAATTGCCTGTAAATTCTGCACAGTCTTAAGGAAGCATAATTAATTAACCTAAGGTGTGGATGACAGGCTGGGGCATGATGATAATTTTGGCAACAAGATTTCCTACAATAAGGCTAGGATTTCCTGTGCTGATATACGAGGCTTGAGCCTATAACCATATCAGTTTTTCCCCCATGCCTATTCCTTTAATCTAGCTTGCCTCACTTTCCCCCCAAATGATTGGTCCCTCGATTTTAAGGAGAGCTAATGGGTGAAGATCCATTTTCTGTCACCTGACCTTTGGTGACCTTTACAATGCATAACAGTAACCTGTGAAGGTCCCAAACAGCCCAATAGGACACCATTGTAGGTCCATGCCCTTTTAGGTACAAACCTCCTTTCCTGAACAGATGAATTTTTGTGGGTAGTGCCATACTAAAATTCACTGCCAATTAGAGCTTTGAGCAAATACTGGGTGCTGGGATTTTTGTTAACTTTAAAATATCCCCCCATTTGACAACTTTAGCTTTTTACTACCAACTATAACAGATAACTGACAGGCAAGGGTGTAAGTTCCTGCCCAGCTCCAAAGTAGACAGACATGGGCATTAGATAGGCCTGCTCATAAACCATTTTATTACCTCCCAGCACAAGTGACTCCAGGATCTGACACTCTCTCTCTTATATAAGCAGTGTCTTCCAGCTGCATCTGAATGCTTCCTCATTGCTAGGACAAGCTTTGTCCCAGGAGTGTCTTGTCCTACTTTGTAGGTCATTGTTTTTGAGCTCAGGACCTGGGTGCTGCCCATGAGCTCTCCTGCTCAAGGATAGCACTCTACCACTTTGAGCCACAGCACCACACCTCTAGCATTTTGTTGGTTAATTAGAGACAAGAGTCTCATAGGAATCCTTTTGGGCTGGCTTCGATCAAATGAGTCTTTGTCCAAAGCCCCTTTACTCCAGTTGAAGCAACAAGGAGATCAATAGAAATAGTTTTTAAGCATAGCTAGCCTGGAACTTATTAAGAATCAAAGTTACAAGTCATCTGTCTCTCTGTAGGCCCACTTGTAATTGCTACAGGAGACCTGTAAAGGCAAAACTTAAACAGTAACTAAACAATCTTATTTTCTTAATTGTTAACTGAATACAGGATACTAATTGAAACTATTGTTTCAAAGCTAAACCTTTTTTATTACAATTAAGGGTGCAAGTAAAAGGCTCTGTAATCAAGGTAGCTCACCTCCTTGAGATACAGGCCTTATACAGCAAAAGAACCTTAACATAAATGAACTTTGGTAGTCCTAATTTTCTTTTTTTCCATTTTGAAACAAACATTTAGGACAATTTTACTTCCCACATTTTTTATCCATGAACTTATTTCTGATTCTATTTCCAAAGCCCTTTTACCAACTTTTAGCCCTTTAATTTATATTTAAATAACCGTTTAGTAGCCTTGAAAAACTAGGTAACTGTCGCTTTAGATTTCTGCAGCCTGATTTTTAAAACAGCTTATTGTTTTTACCTGCAATCTGTGTTAACTCTTAGAGAACCTTTGAACTCAGATGATATAGTTTTTTACATGTAAGAATTACATGTAGACTGGCACTGCACCAAGAACCCAGACTTAACAAACTTAAATATCCTCAGAACATTTTTGCTTTTCCCAATATGCATCTAATTGCAAAATAGCATTGAAACAAAATTACCTTACATAGAGAGATTAACCTTTTTTTCCTTTTTAACCCTCCTTTATAAGCTTTCCAATTTTTATACATCCCAAAGGGCAGTTTTAGGAATTCTTTTTTTTTTTTCTTTTGGTTGGTGGTGGGGCTTGAACTCTGGGCTTGGATGCTGTCCCTGTGATATTCAGCTCAAAGCGAGTGCTCTACCGCTTAAGCCACAGTGCCACTTCCAGTTTTTTAGTGGTTTATCGGAGATAAGAGTCTCACGGACTTTCCTGCCCGGGCTGGCTTTGAACCGCAATCCTCAGATCTCAACCTCCTGAGTAGCTAGGATTACAGGCACGTGGCTTCAGTGTTAGGAATTCTAATCACATCACCCACATTACCATCAGGTTTTTAGTGTCCATCTGCAAGGAACAATAAGAGAAGCCCCTTCTCAGCCAGCTCACCCTTCACCCCTCAAACATAGGCTCTCACTGGCCCATCCTTTTCTCTTGATTCCTGACTGATATAAAATCCAAAGCAATTCCAGACAGATAGATGGACAATGTCTCTGACAGTGATAAAAAACTTTTATGCTCAAATTTATAATATTTAGTCCCAAATTTTAACAGTGAAGGGAAATAAACCTTAAGTTTTACATTTTAATTTTTTATTATAAAAATGATATACAGAGGCATTACAGTTACATTAGGAAATGAGTACAATTCCTGTCAAACATTGTTACTAAGCCATTTAACTCTTGATTACAGTGCAAAAAGCTTTATCTTTAAAATGTTCACACACACACACACACATACTTGTGCACAAAGATCTTCAAGCATGCAAAATGAATTATCAGCCATAAGTTTTCTGGAACTCTAGTGGCAATAGATACTTTTGCCAATAACCAAACAGACTATTTTACTTTTCCAGATGACCAAGGTCTAGGTGTTTATACAAACATTCTAATAAAGCACATTAGCCATTTCTTCAGGGCTTGCTTGTGTTAGCAAGGCACATTAACATATCAATATGCCTTTGAATACCTTCAGATAGAGGAAGGGTGGGGATCATCTGAAGCTAGGAGCCCACTAGGAAACATACTCAGTTTTCAATCCAATTTTAGCTAGATGTCAGAACAGGTCTGAGGCCACATTTGGCCTCCCTCCAATTGCCACTGGGCAGAGGGGAGGGGACACAACATGCTTTGATTTCCCCCCATAGAGAAGTCCAAATAAGGAACAAAGTTACAGAAAACAAGGACTCACATTACAAATGTGAGAAATTACCAATTCTTAAGAAAACAGTATGAGAAAAGACAGAAGCACAAAAAACTGAAGGCTTTCTACTATATGAGAACATGTTGGACAGGCCTTGATCCACAGATCAGTTACTGTAGAACTACAGTCAGCGAGTCTGCTGAGTAGGCCTTTCCGACTCTGCAACTCAGAATCCTTTGATCTTGTCAGCAACACTGTGGAGGGAGACAGGTGTTGAGCACGTTTTTCTCTTTACCTTCCCATTTCCAGATGGCTTGATCCCCAGAAAACAGAAAAATAGATAAACAGAAAACAGAGACAGACAAACCGAAACTTACTGTGGAGGTGTCCTGACTAACTCCAAAAAGATTTTGAGGGCCTGTCAGACATCAACTAGCTGTCTATCCAGGCAGGGTAAGAGCCTACAGGCCTTGAGAAAAGTCTCAAGTGGTGCCATCTATAAGGAAATGCCCACCTGGGCAGACCTAATCTCTACCCTTGATTGGCAGCACCTTCACAGTAGGTGAGGCACACATCCAACTTCCAGCCCCCAATGATATAAAAGGGCCTTCAAGGAGCCAAACCCCACCATCTTCTCCCTTTCCTCATGAGAACTTGGTCTTGTCAGCTCTGCTGGCAATAAATCTTTTCTTCTACTTGACTTCTGTCCATGTGGTCTTTTGGGTACTTTCTGCCTTGCTTACATTTTCCTTTCATTTTGGTGGTGCATATGGGGATAGGCTGCCCAGTGGATTCGCTCCCCCTGATGACTAGAGGCCCTGCCAGTGACCCTGGGAGCTAACCCATGGTCCTAGGCAGAGCTAAAAGACCGCTAAGCTGGTTTCCTACTGACCAAATATCTCATACATGTCTGCCAGCGGCTGATCAAGTCCTTTCCCTAGTTAAGTGAAGAGTCTAATGGTTTAGATTTCACTGTGCAGGCTCCATGCCTCTGTCAGGGGACTTCACCCCTGCCCCCCAGAAAAACTTGGCCAAGTATCCCAGCACATTTCTGAGCACCTACGTGGCCAAGGGATGCCATGGAGAAATGTGATGACATTTCCCACTGGTTGTTTCCTACTTTTTGAGTCAACTTAAGCTGCCTAGGATGCTGTGCAGCAGCTTTTGGTTCCAGATCACTTACCATTGGTGGGACACAATCTAATATTCCTGACATTCCTAAGGACTTCCCCTTGAGTTGTATCTTAAATAATCTAAGAGTACTCCAACTTGAACTGACATTGATTCACAGGAACTCATATACTTCTGTACTGAGATCTGGCCCGAATAGTCACTGGACAATAAGTCCACATGGCCTATTCATGGGACACTGGATCCCAATATTATACAAGATCTATCCAATTTCTGCAGGTGGGTGGGCAGGTTAAAGGAGGCTTGCTTTGTAGATGCTTTCTCTTTCTTTCTCTCCTTCTTCCAAACTAAACTTCTTCCTGAGTCCTTACATTCTCCTGCAGAACTCCTCGTGGCCTCAAGGCTGCCAGCTTATAACCCAGACTCTGTTCCAGATCCGTAGGATGAGTTGCCACCATTTTGAACATGTGGGGCAACAGCCCCTCCCGCTGTGCCAGAGGAGGTGGGACTTCCACTAAAGGAAGAGAGACTTCTGCCAGCGGGGTGGTACTTCTGCTGGAGGGGTGGGACTTCACTGAATGAGGTGGGACTTCTGCCAAAGTGGCAGTCCCCTCCCCCACCATTGATCCTGCAGCCCTCAACCCGCTGGTCACCCCTTCCCAGACCCTATGCTCCCACACCATCCAAGGCCCCCTTCTGTTGGCATCCCCTGCTCCCCCACAGAACAAAAGTGTGCCTGGCCTGGCCACTGCGAAACAGCTGTCTCAGCTGAAAGATGCCCTTGAGGTTGTTATGCAACTTACAGAAACTTTGGGTATTGTTCTTACCCAGACCCAAGGGCCTGCTACAGATCAGAGTTCTACCTCAGCCTGCACTCTTCCATTATGTGAGATGGCAGGGGCTAATGGCATGGTCACAGTGCATATGCTGCTCTCATTAAATGACCTAGCACAGATCAAGATGCACCTTGGGTGTTTCTCCACCAATCCTACTGCCTACATCAAGGAACTGCAGAATGTATTCCTATCCTATGAGGTAAACCTGGAGTTAGGTATATGCAATCTGGAGTAGTACCCTTCTACCAGGGAAACAGCGGGATGTTTGGGAAAAGACCTGCTTCTATGCAGATGAGACCAACCAGACGCCCCCCCCCCTCATCCAATTGGGTCTGAGGCAGTGCCTGACCAGGAGCCTCCCTGGGATTACAATTCCCTGGGTGGTTACCAAAGGCAGAACCAATTTATTGCCTGTATACTGGAGGGTCTCAAACAGGTGGGCGGCAAAGCCATCAACTATGACAAAATGGCCACGATCATACAAAACAAAAATGCCTTTTGGGCCAGACTGAGTCTGATCCTCCCTCAATATACTAACCTAGACCCTGAGTCTGTGAATAGACAACACTGTTTAATGACTCATTTTATTACTCAATCAGCACCAGACATCCTAGACAGGGGCCCCCTAACACCCACTGGTGAGGCTAAGGAGGAAGTCTTTAAGGTATATCATGGCAGGGAAGAAAAGGCCAAACAGCTCAAGTACCAGGTGCTCGCCAAAAATCTGCCAGCCTCTAGCCTTGCAACCAACACTTCCCAAGGGGGTCCATCTGAGCCCTGCATCTGGGGTCAAAAGAGGCACTGGAGGGAAACCTGCCCCCTGAAGAAGCCATGCTACCAATGTGGCCAGTTAGGCCACAGGGGCCCAGCCTGCCCACAGCCATGTGAGCCAACCCGATCATGCCCCAAGTGCAAAGTTTCAGGGCATTGGACTGTGGACTGACCATTGTCTCTCGGGGACGGTGGCCATCCAGGAAGGCCCCATCGCCCCCTCCTGGCACTCTGGGATTGGCAGCCAGAGAAGACTGAGGAGATCCTGGACTCTTGGTCACAACCACTCACAGGAGCCCAGGGTGACAAAACTGGTTTCAGGTAGGATGACCTCTCCTTTGGTGGACAAATGTGCTATGTATTCGGTGCTCACTGAATTCCATAGCCAGACCTATCTAGCCGATATCTCCATAGTCAGGGTGGAGGGCAAACCTTACAAATCCCCCAAATCCCCCCTGTCATATGTCTTTTTTCAGGAGTGACCTTCTGTCACTCCTTACTTGTTATTCCCCACTGGGTAGAGACTTTTGGGCCAAATTTGGAGCCTCTATTACCCTATGTGCTTCCCAATTGGCACAACACAATATTGATTTGGCCTCCCCTACAATCTCCTTTAGTAGGCTCACCTAGTGACCCCTCAAATTTCCCTTTTCCACCCTCCAAAGCTGAGCCCAGGGTGTGGGCTACCCACAATCCCTCTATTACTAAACGCCAACCTCCTATTCATATCTCTCTGAGGGACCCCCAATGCTTCCCTTCACAACCCCAGTACCCCCTCCTTCACCGCAGTCTTCTGGGACTGCAACCAATTATAAAAAAAATTTACTAAGAAAAGGGCTGTTAACAATGCCCCACTAACTCTCCCTATAATACCCCATTTTAGCAGTAGCCAAAACTAATGGCTCATTCTGCCTGGAACAGGACCTTCGCCTTATAAATGATGCTGTTATCCCCCTACACATTGTTGTGCCCAACTTATATGCTGCTTTCCACAGTCCCAGCAATGGTTGCCTTTTATTCAGTATTGGATTTAAAAGATGCTTTTTTTTTTAAATTATCCTTTGGCCCCCTCCTCCCAGGAGCTTTTGCCTTTACACGGACTGACCCGGTCATCCAAACCTCAGCTCAGCTCACCTGGACTGTGTTGCCACAGGGGTTCCTGGATAGTCCCCATCTGTTGGCCAAGCTTTAGCAAGGGGTTTAAGAGACCTAAATTTAGAACCCTCCACCTTTATCCAATATGTGAATGATATTCTCCTCTGCAGTCCCACCAAGCAATTATATTACAACCATATGGCAAGACTTCTTAACTTTCTTGCCTCCCGGGGATATCGAGTCTCACCCAATAAGATACAGGTCATTCAACAGTCTGTGATTTATCTGGGTGTTCAACTCAGTCCCACACACAATGCTATCACTATCCCCAGGATACACCTGATTACTAACTACCCTTACCCCTTCTACTAAGTTGGAGCTTCTCTCCTTCTTGGGTCTAGCTGGGTATCTCAGGTCTTAAATTCCTAATTACTCCCTTCTAACATGCCCCTTATATGAAGCAGCTAAAGGGCCAAAAGAAGAACACCTTTTATCCCCCTCCTCTCTTACTCCTCCCTTCAGGAGACTCCAACAAGCCTTATTACAGGCCCCGGCTCACAGGCTGCCAGATCTTTCACGCCTGTTCTTTCTGTATGTAACTGAAAACCAGGATTTTGCATTGGGAGTTTTAGGTCAACAGATTGGACTTTCATTTGCATCGGTTGCTTATTTGTCAAAATGCCTAGACCCCACCATTAGGGGCTGGGCTCCTTGACTTCGCATTCTGTCTGCCTCTTCTGTCCTGATACAGGAGTCAAAAGAACTAACCTTTGGTATAAACCTTACCATCCTTTCCCACCATCACCTCTCTGAGTTACTAACCTATAAGGGGCTGCAAACTATGTCTCTCTCCTGTATTCTTTCCCTTCAGGTGTCACTGGCAGAGAACCCCACACTAAACTTCCAGTCCTGCCCTCCAGTAAACCCCTCTACCCTATTACTCATTCCAGATACAGAGACCTCGCCAGCACACTTCTGCGTGGAGACTCTGGAGGACCTGCTACTTCACCCAGACCATAATTAGTGAGGGGCCATTAAAGGACTCCCCGTTTACCTAACCAGGTAGCTGGTTAGTAACAGATGGTAGCTCCTTCCTCTGGGAAGTTTCACAGGTAGCTGGATATGCTGTTGTGTCAGTCTCTGGTGTCATGGATTCTGGTCCTCTGCCTCTCCACAACACCAATCAATAGGCCAAATTAGTAGCCTTAACACAGACCTTCCACCTGGCCTTGGGGCATTCCCTGATGGTATACATGGACTCTAAATATGCTTTCCATACTGTCCTTTCTCATGTAGCTCTCTGGAAGGAAGGACGCCTACTCACAACTAAGGGAACCTCAGTAATAAATGGGTCCTGACCTGTTAAAGGCCTCTTTCCTCCCCTCAGCCATTGGCATAGTTCATTGCAGGAAGCACAGGTCAAATGACTCAATAATAACCAAGGGAAACAACCTGGCCGATGAAACTGCCAAATGCGCTGCTATATCATCAAAACAATGAGCAGTAACACTGCCAATAACAGAGGATCCTGTTCCTCCCTCTAGGCAAAACATCCTTAAATACCTTCACCATCTTTTCCACCTCCAGATAAGAGCCTTAAGGGAGTTCCTAAAACAGAGCCTTCCCCTAACCTGGCCAACACTCAATTCCTTATGCAACTGTCACAAACCTGTGAAGTATGCCAGAGGGCAAATCCAAATACCAATGTGCAGCCACTCCCATCCCAACCTATCAGGCTTGAGGTAACCTCCCAGGCGTAGATTGGCAAACTGATTTCGTCCACATGCCAACCTTCCACAGGTACAGATACTTGAAAGTGTGTGTGGACACCTTCATGGGATGGATAGAAACATTTCCCACCGCCACCAAGAAAGCCCCTCTGTGTTGTAGCATCTCTTACAGGATATAATTCCCTGCTTCCGCCTACTTGCTTCCATCCAGACAGACAGTGGCCTAGAATTTGCCTCCCCAGTGGCCCAGCTACTGGCTAAGTCTCTAAATATCTCCTGGTCTTCCCATATTCCCTATTGCCCTCAGTCCTCAGGAAAGGTAGAATGTGGCCACCACTCCCTTAAGCAAACTCTGACTAAGCTGTCCCTTGAAATACATCTAGATTGGCTAAAGATTTTACCTTTAGCTCTTTTCCGCTTAAGGGTCTTGCCAAAAATAACCACCCCTAACATTAAGTCTTTTTGAAGTTATGTATGGTCACCTACCTTTGCCTCCCCTTGGACTCTCCTTTGCCCCCCCCCAATGCTGTCCTCTCTCCTTCTGTTCCTGCACACTTTCCTCTGGAAGTATGTGGACATATATGAACCTAGGCCCTCCACACTGATCTCCAAGGCTTCCATCAAGGCTGGGGACCTAGTGTACATTTCAAGAAATTACCTGCCACAGGCACCTGGTTCCACCAAGCTTTCTGCTAAGTGGGAGGGACCCTACTCAGTAACTCTATTCCCACAGCTGTGCCGGTTCAGGGCTGTAACATTGGATTCACATCCAGCATGTTAAATGTCACATGCCTGATGGACCCTTATGTATGTCTGAACCAACTGGACCCCTATCTCTATGGATAAAAGAGATTGGACCCAGTCTTCCCCCAGTCATGGAGAAACCAGAGGACCCTACTCTGGATAAGTAACATCTTCATAACCATCACTTGGTGAACTTCTTGTACAGTACCTGATACCTTCCTTCCCCCTCATTGACTACAGCACCCCCTCTCAGCAGGAAGTAGCTCCAGAAGACAAGTCCTTCACCCATATTCCCTGCCCAGTACTGTACATATTGAACCAAAAAGGGGAGACACGTAAGGAAACATCCACCTCGCAGACTTAATCTCTGCCCTTGATGGCAGCACCCGTACAGTAGGTGAGGAGGCACCTCCCACTTCCCGCCCCTGACGATATAAAAAGGGCCTCCAAGGAGCAAGAGAGCACCATTTTCTCTTTCTTCATGAGAACTTGGCAATAAATCTTTTCTTCTACTTGACTTTTGTCCACGTGGTCTTTTGGGTTACTTTCTGCCTGAATTACATTTTCCTTTCACCATCCCTTGGCATTCAGATCCTTGAGGCCATCCTTCAGTGGCTTCAAGGAACCCGTGTGCCATTTCCCCCAACCCCCTGCACCAGCATTGGGATCTTGCTGGGGCTTTCAAATGTTGTATGGGAAGAAACAGAGAAGCCACATTTTGAGAGGTAGAATTGTCTCACTTCTGGGATTTTGAAGATGAGTGAAAAGCCCCATTACCCAGCTAGGTACCAGGATAGCTGTAAGAACAATTTTTTCTTACCTAGACCCAGTCTACTTATTTCAATATTAATTATTTATGTACTACTGAAACCAGCTGTTTCTGAACTTTTATAGCATTTCCCTTTACTCTGGAAAACTGGAAACAACTCTTGAAAAATCCAGATATCTGGAAGAATACCTCTTCATATCTTTCTGAATTAAGCTTTGATGGCTTTCACTTGAACTTGGAGCCTAGGATCTGTCCCTTAACTTATTTGCTACCACTTGAGTCACTGCTCCACTTCCAGCTTCTAAGTGGCTAACTGGAGATGAATTTCATGGACTTTCTTGCCTGGGCTGGATTCTAACTGCAATCTTTATATCTCTTCAATGTCTTTTAACAGTGCTGTTCCTTTATTCATAAAGAAGTGGACAAGATCAGAGGCTCATGGACAGTCACTCAAGACTGATTCTTTCAGAATAAAGGATGAAAGGGTATGTTTTATTAAAAAAACCTGGGACATACTTTATTTACATATACCTGCTTATTTTCTCTTTAGCTTTCTTCATTAGCAATGGAGTCTATCCCTGTTACACCTGTATTTGAGGCCTTACTCTCAATGCCTGTGCTCTTATGTTGTATCTTACTGCTTCTATTAATTTATCTCATTATATGAAGGTTGGTCTAAAACTTTGGATAGTAATTTTTATGGAGGGTTATGTATATGATTGTCAAAATATGAGTTAGCAGTATTTTGGGAAAGCGATGATTTTTCATTTTATTTATATACCCCAACTGCTGAATCCGAATAACATTCAAGGAAGTTCATCCTCATGTGTTCCCACATGCATCTCACACACACACACACACACACACACACAAGAACACACATAAAGCATTCCTATCCATTAAGGACCTTACTGTGACACCTAACCATATGAAAAATGTATTTAAGCCTTAATATAACAATAGAGATTGAGACCCTTTATAGATCCATCCTTGATTTTAGAGGAAACAACAGAGAGCAAGCGAGCGAGCGAGCGAGCGAGAGAGAGAGAGACAGACAGAGAGAGAGAGAGAGAGAGAGAACCTGATTTAAAATGAGCAAATCAAAATAACATTGAGATTCCACTTAATCCCAGTTAGAATGGCCATTATCAAGAAAAAGCAGTATGGAGTTTCCTCAATAGATTAAACATAAAGCTTCCCTATAACACAGAAATTCCACTCCTAGACATTTATCCAATTAACCACAAACTAGGCACACTAAAGCTATTAGCACAACCGTGTTTATTGTGGTATTGTTTACCAAAGCTAAGATATGGTATCAACCTAGATGCTCCTCAGTGGATGAATGGATCAAGAAAATGTGGTATATAGACACAATGGAATTCTATGCTTCCATCAGAAAGAATGACATTGCCCCATTCATAAGGAATTGGAAAGACTTCGAAAAAAATTTTACTAAGTGAAGTAAGCCAGACCCAAAGAAACATAGGTTGTATGGTTTTACTCATTTGTAGTAATTATAATGTGCCTATAAATCTAGGAGTAGAGTGGTTCATAAAAGACAAAAAAATTACATGTGGACATGATAAATTAAACAGGACTCTAAATAGTCACTCAATGAAACCATAGGAGGGTATTTTTAGGAGACAATCACAAGGGCTCAATAGCTATGTGTATATGATCATATCAAATATTTATCAAAATGAACAACAAGAAATGGAAGGAAGAGTTTTACGGTGTTTTATTTTTCCTTTTTCTGTTTTTTGATTTTTGTCCTTTTTGTCTTGTGTGTAAGTTTAGATGTTTGGGGGAGGGTGAGATGGAGCACAAAAATGGTGGAACAAATATCAACTAATGCAGCGGTGATACTCACTAGACACTATGTTTAAAATGAACTGTACAACTTGTATAGAAGAGGGTCAGGAGTGAATAAACTGGGAGAAAACGAGGGAAGAGGTGACACTATTAAAAAATAAATGTACTTATTGCCTGATTTATGTAACTGTAACCCTTCTGTACATCACTTTGACAATAAAAATAAATTTAAAAATGTGATATAGTTAGAGTAGACTATTAGAATACCTTAAAAAGAAGAAAATCCTGTCATATGTGGCTATATGATGGCACTTGGATGGCATTATAGTAAGTGAAATAAGTTACAGAATGACAACTAGTGCATAAGATACCACTTATATGAGGAGTGTAAAAATACCAAACCCATAAAAGCAGAGAGCAGAATGGTAGCTGCTAAGGGCTGGATGGAGGAACAAACCAGAACGTGCTTCAACATGCATAAAGTTTTTGGTATACAGATGATTAAGTTCTATAGATTCACCAAAAGCATTGTGGCTATATATGATCTTATACACTAAGAGGATAGATACATGGTAATTGTTGTCAACCGAGGTAATTATTTGAATTGTTCTAGCAAATACTTGAGATAACCAACTTTAAAGACAACAAAAAAGTTTTGTGGCTTATAGTTTGGAATTTAGAACCATTTGTTGGTTGGATCATTGCTTTTGGTGAGATCCTAGGTCATAATCATTGTGAGAATGTATAGAGGAATGTGCCCAAAGAGAGAAGAAAACCTCTCATGAAATCCCATCTCTTAAAACTCCTCCTCCCAATAGCACCACAGGCTAGGAACCAGCTTTTAATGTGTGGACTTTTGGGAGATACTTTACTATACCTGAGTATTTATGCACACACACACACACACACACACACACACACACACACACATTATGATTAATCTTTTTGCAAAATTGAAAGGAAAAGATTAATCATAATTTGTGTTTTTAATCTTGGTTTTTAAGCAAACACTAATCATAATTTTTGAAAAGGTGATGACAATTTTATTTTTCTGTTTCATTTGACTGTAGTGGAAAAGGCAATGGATTTGACACTGGTTGATTTATGCTCATTTACTAAACCAAATAATCAAATGTGTGAATGATGCCAGTGTTTCAGAGATGAGCAAGTTTCCTGCCTGGACCTTTCTGATTAAGGATTATATTTAAGGGAATGAGTAATAAAAGCTATGCCATTGGTGTACAGCAAAGAGGGGGAAAGAGTTGGGTAACCTCTATGTTGGAAAATGTTTCCAAGAAAGGGTAAGCTTTGAGCTGAGTGTGCAGAATCAGGGCAAATCAAGTGGATAAGCGAACAACTGATCAAAGTATCTTCATCTAGCAGCAGCACAGTTTTAAGCAAATGGGCAACCTGTACTGCTACGTGGGTGAGAAGAATTTGACTGTTCTTTGCTCAGATCTTATGAGCCTCTGACCATTCCTGCTTGCTCGTGACTTCTCTGTGTTTTTCCTGGTCAGTCAGTTCCTGCAGAATTTTAAAAGATATTAAAAGGTAAAAGTTCACATACAATGGAATTATGGATAAAGAAAGACATGGAAGCATGTTGATAATTGCTGAAACAGGGATTGGAATATTATACTATTTCTGATGAACTTGTGGACACCTTACTATCATTTTTTCAATGAAAATGTTTAAGAAATGTGTTCTCTGATCTCCAACTCTAGCCAGTCTTTCTGATGCACTGACTACCTCTGCTCTGTTTAGTGTCTCTGCTGCACAGATTCTTATGGACTGTCTAAAGAAGGCCTGAGTTGTACCTTTGGTATGAGATTGGCTTAAGTAAGCCTTTAAAACCATTTCCAGGACAAAAACAAGTTCACATCCTCTGGTCATGTTCTTATGTAGTAGGCTTTAGCAGCTAGTGCCCAACTAGTGCCAGAATACAGTGTCTATAGACTCATTCTGTACAAGTGTCAAAGTATCATTCACAACTAGAGTGCCCCATGCATAAAGGTCTCAGATTGAGAACTTGGCCTGAATTCAGATCTTTGCTTAGTTCTTCCCTTCTCCTGACTTTTTAAAGATTAATTTTTTTATCCTTTATGTTTTGATTTTATTACTTTTAGTAGAATTTATTTATTAAATTTTTATTTTTAATTAACAATTGTATACTTTTATACAATACAATGTGATTTTTGATATAGATTCACAATGTGGAATAACTAAATCACAGTGATGCCTTTCTTTTTTGAGATAGCATTCTATTTTGTTGTCCTGACCCTCTCTACCACCAGAGCTGGGATTGTTTGACATACCTAACTTATTACATACTTACTCTTTGGGGTAAAATACTTTATATCTACTTTTTTAGTAATTTGAAATATAGAGTATATTATGATGTACTACAGTCATTGTTCTAGGCATTAAATCACTAGGGTTTGTTTATCTTCTAAATGAAGCTGTCCCCTTCAATTAACATCTGTGTTTTCCCATCTACCACTGTACCCTGACTCTGGTAAGCATCATTCTTTATTTTCTGTTCCCTTATCAGTTTCTCCTTGGAGCTCCACCTTGGTAAGTCTCATGTATATTATTCCTTATTCTGAGGTTCTTCTCTAAACAAAACATCTCCAACAATGGAGAATTAACTTGCCATATAAAGTTTGTACACCATCTTCAGTATCTAATGAGAGAACATATATGAGATTTGCAAGTATGAAATGTCTGCTACAGGTCTGTAGTATAGTTTATAACCATTTGACCTTCTGGTAATTTTACCAATAGAGAGTAAGGAAGGCAGGGACCTCTTATTAAAGTTAGCAGGACACGTAATGTTCTTTCTAAAAAATCAGACTGACACAAGCTCTAAGTCTCAGAAGTTTATTGAATATGTTTTTTTTTTATTGTGAGAGAATGATAGACCAAAGGCAAACTTCTAAAAGAAATTGTGGAATATCTGGAAAGGTTTGTTCAATTTTGTTTCTCCCACTGCTGGGATTTGAATCCTGCTCAGCTTGTTTGATTAGTTGGTACTCTTCCACTTGGTCTATGACTTAATCCCTGCTCTTTGCTCATTAGAATTTTCTGACTGGCCTGGCTCCAAACTGTCATCTTCTAGATCTTAGCCATCTGAGTAGCTAGGATTTCAGACATGAGCCATCAGTACCTGACTTGGAAAAGTTATGTTTCAAAGTAAAAGCTGTTATTTGGTGGGGGGAGGAGGGAAGGTAATTTAAATAATTTGCTTAAAAGAAAATCTGATGACTCATTATGGTTTCTTCTAATTCTTTGTTCATGAGGAAGCCTTTACGAGAATGATTATGTTGAACAGATATTAAATTGCTCATTACAATTTATGTAGTTTTGTTTTGTTTGTTTATGGCTGAAGAGTAGATAGTGATGTAAAAAGGCCAACCAGGCCAGAGGTGAAATAACAAATTCAGATTATATTTCACAATTGTTCCAGAATACTACTTAATTTACCTCTGAAGTGCAGCAACTAGCTTTCAATGGCTATGATGAACTGCCTGAGATAATCAAAAGAAAAAAAATATGTCTTATTTAGTTCACAGTTTTGAGGATTTCAGTCCATGGTCTATTGGTCTCTTGCTTTTGGGCCTGTGAAGAGGTGGCACATCATGGTAGAAGCCTTCGTTGAGGCAAAGCTGCTCATCTTACAAAGACTGGGCGGGGGAAAGTAAAAAAGAAACTGGCATTCCACAATCCCCTTCAAGGGCATGTCACCTCACCTGAAATTTCCCACTAGGCATCTCCTCTTCAAATGCCTTCCTCTTGTAGTTACAAGATGCAGTTCATGTCCTTTAACACATAGGCTGTTGGAAACATTCTAGATCTCCACTACAACACGAAGCAAATAAAAGAGAGTGATAGTTTCCCATTTTTACTGGTTTTTCATTGAAATATCTTCTTGGTAACACTATTTTTATTGAAATTATTATTTTAGATGCGGGGGGGAGAGATAAATAGAGAGAGAGAGAGAGAGAGACTGCTCTCTTTTGCAGTGTCTATTCTATTCTGAACAATCCATCTAAGCATTTTGTTGGTCTTCCCATATTGGTGCACTGTTGTTTGACTATAATATTCAGATCCCTTTGAGTAACTGATCATTGAGGACTATATAATAGTTAAAGCTTAGTTTCTTTTGTCAAGAAGTCATTTACATTAGATGATAATTTTTGTTGGGGGGGGTGGCAAACCAGGGGCTGGAACTTAGAGTTTGGGCACTGTCCTTGAGCTTTCTTGCTCAAGGCTAGCACTCTACCACTTCAGCCTCAGCTCCACTTCTGCCTTTTTGGTAGTTAACTATAGATAAGAGTGTCACATACTTTCTTAGCCAAGCTGGCTTCAAATTATGATCTTCAGATTTCAACCTCCTGAATAGCTATGATTACAGGCATGAGACACTGGTGCCTGGACTAGATGATAAATTTTATTATGAATATAGTCCTAGTCAAAAGTCTGTTTATGCATGTGTTTGCATGTGCTTGTATGTGCATCTGTGCATGTGTGTATGGATTTTATGAATCTGGTGATGAAGCGGTTCTTCCCCTGATCTAAGTGTCCTTGTGGATCTGAAATTTGTAGATAAGATCATTGATAATGCTGTGCAGGCATAAATGACTAATGGGATGAGCAGTATGAATGATTAATGGACATATTAGAGAAAAGAGCACAAAAAAGAAAGAAAGAAAGATGCCCTCTCTTTTGGAAGCTTTTATATGCCAGTGCTAATAATAATAAGACTATTTTTCATAACATCCACAATTGCACATACATATACTTTCTCGTAGGACATGGATGGGATTTTACACAAAAAAACGGTACCAATATTTATGCTATGAATCCCAATCTTGCAAATATGGAGTGGTGAATAGACAGCAAAATATTTTGTGGGACCTGAACAAATCTGACTTCTAGTGCAGGTTGTAGTAGATGTACAGAAAGGGTTTCTAGTGAACTGGCAAATTGGGCCAAGACAAAAACACCCCTCTATTTTTTTAACCAGAGAAAATCACTGAGGCAGTGAAACCATTCAGTACAATTAAATTCAGGTGCTCATCATTCTAGAGTCTTTTATAGTAGGTGGTTAGTGAGGCAGGTAATTCAGTATAGAATATGTGAAGTCACATACAGCTCTACTACATACAGTTTGGTTTATTTGCCAGGACTTCAATGTTTTGCTTTCAAAACTTAGTCTGGATTTTAGTAGTTTCTCTCACTTGCTTGCTTATTTGAGGTAGGATTAAGTTGTAAAGAAGAAAGTTTTCTACAAATTTATTTCTGAGAGGAAATGTGCCAGGGGAAGTGAAGTTTCAACTCTGCAATTCAGAGAAATGGCACTGAATTTCTGCTCAGTTGCTTTTGGAGAACAGAAGAGCAGAGACAATGAACTGAATGCATCTATAGCAGGGAGACTATTGAGTTTGGTGTCTGTCTTCCAAGGTAGGGGGAGATAAAGTCAGGTCCTCCTGTCTCCTCTTCTGCTCTGTGTTCTCAGCATTAGGAACAATAGTTTGAGAAACTGAGATTCAGTTTCAGGCAGGACCACCTTATCCAATGGCTGTCTGATCATAGGGAGGTGAGAGGGCAGACAAGGGTCTTCTACAGGACAGAGAAATTTGTTCAGTCTTAGAAATGTCAAACAAAATAAATAAATAAATAAATAAGTTAATTTGAGTGCTGATGGCTTACACCTTTAATCATAGCTCTTCAGGAGGCTAAGAGCTGAGGATTGTGGTTCAAAACCAGCCTGGAAAGGAAAGTCAGTGAGGCTCTTATCTGCAATTCACCACCAAAAAGCCAGAAGTGAAGGTATCATTCAAGTAACAATTTACGATTGGGAATTCATGATTGATTTTGCCATGAACTTCAAGCTGATAAAAAAATTAAAGTCTTTAGATAAGTATAAAAAGCAATAAAAATAGTAAAAAAAAAAAAGGAAAGGGTGTGGAATAGCTATGATGTGTATATTTAGTGTTTCAAAATAACGTTCTTATCAAACTTTTATGTAAAATAATTAGTTACAGAGTGTTAAAATATAAAATTATACACAAAGAAAAATATCAGGGACAGAGCCTAGGCCCTGAATTCAAGATCCAAGACAGCACACAGAAAAATAAAAAAGTACAAGGTCAAGACAAACTTTCCTATGAACTCAAACATGTAACAAATACAACTTCCCTATATGTTGTCTGACCTACTTTTATCCAAATGGCTGACCTAATATCTTTCTTTTTCATAGTTGTTCCTAGTTTACAAAGAAGGCTTTCCTGATACTCAGGTACATCTTTTGACTCTAGTAATTGACATCAATATTCTGAACATATAATTCATGTTTTTAATATTAAAAACCCCAATGTTGTCATGGGCTGGACCCATCCAAGGGGAGCCTCTCAGAATCATCAAGATAGAAACTGGTACTAGACATAAAGAAATTTGGGACCAAAAACTGACACAGAGGGCAGAGACTGAAACTTTTGGGGGGAATATGGTAAACAATGAAAGTATATTGTTTTCATTATTGGTTATAATCATAGTAGCTCTTAGGACAATCTCTAAAAATAGCATTCCGTGATTGACATGTTGTCCATCTTCTGTTAGATATTTTATAAATGCTATGATTTCATACTGAGAAAAGTTCCTCGTTAATACAAATAAGAAATATGAGTGACTCATGTAGCATGCTGCCAACTTGTTGCTCTCTTCCCTTCTGTAGACTTAAATATGATTGTGGGTAATATAGTATCAATTACTTCAAATGCTTGCTCGCTGTCAGAGACTGAATTGTGTTCTTTCAAAATTCACTGTTGATGTTCTAACCCCCTGTAGCTCAAAATGTGACTTATTTGGAAATGAAGTCTTTAAGGAAGAAAAGCTAGATAAAATGAAATCACAAGGGTGGCCCCTAATCCATATAATGGATGTTGTAATAAGGAGAGGAGATTAGCAACTAGAAATGGACAGAAGGGAGAACATGTGAAGACACAGGGAGAAGATGGGTTCAGAAAAAACAAACAAACAAACATGCAGTCCTTTGATTTTGGCCTTCCAGACTTCAGAATCTTCAGGACAACGAGTTTCTGCTTGCTTATCCCATGCTTACCCTTTATAGCAGTTTTCATATGTACCTGGATCCGCCTTCACCATTGCTCAGGGCCCCTCACTGCTCCATGATAGTTCTCTAGCTCCTGTACTTTTTTTTTTTTTTTTTACTGGTGAGTACTGAAAGCATCCTCCAGTAGCTTCTGTAGGTAGATGAAAATGAAGTCCTATAAGATTGCAGATCTGATTATCTCAATCACGTGTTAGTATAATTCTAGCTCAAATATCATTTTCACTGAGAATTTGATGGTATAACTCCATAATCTTCTAGCATCTAATATCCTTCAAGATTTCAGTCAATTTCTGATTACTATCATTGTGTTTGTGATATTTATTCCCTTTACCTAGAAAACATTCAGATGTTTTCCTTTAACATCATATGTTTCCCTCTGTGATGCTAACTGAATTGAAAAATTCTGCTAGAATTTGTGTCTGTCACTACTAGGTGATTTATTATTTCATTGATAATGGTCTGTTAGTATTTCTCTAATATTTTGTTCCTTAATTCAAATTTTATTCAAACATTAAGGGAATTGAATTCATATTTTAATTGTTACGAAAGATTATTTTTCTCTATGATCCAGTCATCATTTAATTCTTCTTAACTGTGGTGAAGACAGAACCACCTTTTCCAGAAATGTTCAACACATTTTCTTTTTCATAGTGCAAAGAATTCAAACAATAAGCAAATAGATCGACAAAGTAGTGTGCAGTATAGTTATTCAAAAGCAAATGTCAGTACAGTAGTGGGAGAAATTTTTAAAACCACCTTTGTAGTATTAATTTCTTCCCATATATTTTTTCTTATTCCTAGTGGAAATATTTCTTACTTGACAAATCTTCATAAATATTATCTTTATAATTATTCTTTAGAGGTCTATAAGGATGAATATATAGAGCAAAGAGAAATATTTTAGAAATTGGACTTCTTTTGTGAGAAAGGAGGTCACTGAAAGTTTGCACAGCTAGGAAGAATGTACAAATTGTCACCAGATGTTCTTAATTGGTTGGATGCCATCAATTGAATCAGCTTCTCTACTGCATCAAGCATTTAAAGAGGCACTTGAGGTCTTTCAGACCTCTAGGTAGCTTGCTAGTAAAAGGCTGCCCTAATGAGGAAACACTTCTATCCTGGCCTAAGCGGTATTGAATACAAGCCCTTAAATGAATAAGAGAGATGAATAGCTCTGAATTTAGTTTGAGACAAAACTCCTTGGTCCATTGCCCATTTGGCAAAGATCACTTAAATTGAAAAATCCAAGGGCCATTTCTTGTTTGAAGTTCATTGCTGTTGCTATTGTAATTATTAATGCTTTGTATTTTCTGAAACATTTTTGGCTACTATGTAGCCTTCCTATGCTAGAAGGGACTTACTCACTTGTGAATTTCTCTCCTTACTAGACTATCTGCCAGTTGAAACATAGAATGTTGTTTGAGGATTGTTGTATACATATTGCAAGAACAAAATGACGACTTCAGATATCTATATTGTAGAAAGAAGGGAAAAATATCCCAAACAAGGATGTTGAATTTATTTATAAAAATATTCCCCTTTCGGGCTGGGAAAGTGGCTCAGTGGTAGAGTTCTTGCCTTGCATGCTTGAGGCCCTGGGTTCGATTCCTCAGCACCATATAAGCAGAAACAAAAAGCTGGAAGTGGCGCTGTGGCTCAAGTGGTAGAGTGCTATCCTTGAGCTGAAGAGCTGAGAGACAGCACCCAAGCACAGAGTTCAGGCCTCAAAGCCCAGACCCCCCCAAAAAAATATATTCCCCTTTCCAACAAGGAAGTTGAATGTATTGTGACCAATTTGACCCTCTTGCAGGTCAGAGAATTTAAGGATTATTATTAATAATTATTTTCCAGATTTCCTCAAAATAACTTACAATAGCAGCCCTTTGCCTTTTTAAGAGCCACAGTGGCTCACAATTTTTCCAGCTTGCCTCAAGGCATCCAAAAATTTTTGTTTCCCTCAGTAATAAAATCATTTAATTCCTCTTGCTGGTACCTATAACTCCATGAAGCAAACCCACAAACTTACAGTCATGAAGACTGAACAAAATGCTATATTCACACATCTTAGATGAGTCACAAATGAGTGAAGGACTTGACTATGTGGTTTAAGTTTTGGGTTATTTTCTCCCTTTTGACAGAAACACAAGGCATGTGTTCAAAGGAAAAATCACTAAGTTATTTTCCTTGTAATAACTACTCCTCCCAAGAAATGTTTTGCAAATACATTTTTGCCGACATGTGTCATAAAAAACATTATTGTCCTATAGCCAACTATGCTGGGCCAATGTTGTTTCACATAAATGCAGTGTTTATACATAGCATACCTGAATGCTCTGCCATCTCCCCACAAAGTGCACGAATTCTTCCACATAGACTGTGGTTTCCAAGGCAACAGAAAACTTCTTTAACAATGAAAGCACACATACAAATTGATTTCCATTTCTACATGCCAAAATCTAACCACTTTCTGCAGCCATAGAATTTTGCCTTCCCACCAGGAAGGCAAAGCTTAGAATGAAGTATTCATACATTTTAATATATCAGCATTATTTCTACAATGAAGAGACATTTTGTTTCCCAGACTTTAAGAGTGATGTAGATGGTAATTATTTAGGTAGAGTGTTAAGTATAGAGAAGACAAAATTTATAGCTAAACCTACAAGGAATAATAGTGAGTGGGTGAGTCAGAGAGAAGAGCCATTTTTCCTGTTACTAGATTCACTTGGTGAGTTAAACCCCCAACTTTTCCTTTTGTATACAAGGTTGTAGAAAATTATTTCTATCCTCTCATTTTTCATTCACTTCCCAACTCTTTGCAATATGATGTTTCTTCTTTTCTTTCTTCTTTTGTTTTTTGTTTTGTTTTGTCTTGTTTTGTTTTGTTATTTGGTCATGAGGTTTTAACTTGGGGCCATGGCACTGTACCTGAGATTTTTCACTCAAGGCTAGTGCTCTAGCACTTTAAGCCACAGTTCCACTTCCAATTTTCTGGTGGTTAATTGGTAAGAGTCTTACAGACTTTCCTACTTTTGAACTGTGATCCTCAGATCTCAGCTTTCTGAGTAGCTAGGATTACAGGCATGTGTCACTGGTGCCTAGTGGATTTTTTTTTAATTTTACAGCTGTCATTTCAAGATCATCTTTGTTCTTCTAGATATGGAATTCAGTGGTCACTTGTCTATTCTTTTTTAAAATTAATTAATTTATTTTTATTGTAAAAATACTGTACAGAGGGGTTACAATTACATGGGCAAGATAATGAATACATTTCTTATCAAGCATTGTTGCCTCCTCCTTTGTTTCCTCTTCCCATCACTTCCCATACCCACTCACTCTCCCCTACCTGATCCCCCCCCCACCAAAGTTGTAAAGTTTGTTTTTCGACATAATGACTTATACATCTCATTGTTGCAATGGGTCCACCTGTATTCATATTTAAATGATTTGTTTTTTTCCCTTTCCCTCCACAAATTATACCAACATCAAATAGAGTGAAAGCAGGGGTTATACCGTGGGGGAGGGACATACAAAGCAACAAAGAAATCATCTTTTAAATATGTTAGAAATGATCGCATGAAAGAAAAAAAACATTTGAATAGTTATCTTGGGGTTCATTTCCTTAATATCAATTTATCTGACCTTTTCTGCTTGACTCAGACATATACTAGTTATTTTAAATAAGGGGAAACATGCTTGTGTTGATTGTCTTTCCATTCTGAGCATCCTTTCTTTCTTTTCCAAGACAATACCCTTCTCTAATTTTCTTCCATTTCTTTCTCTTTTGTTGCCCTCTTTTCTTCAGAGAATACATAACTATGGTTCTCTCTCTTTCCTTTTCTTTTTAATTCCTGCATATTCCTGCATATAGATACAAGGATTTTGCCCAGAACTAAGGAGGTCTGTTACATATATAGTTGTCTTTCCATATCTACTCTCCTATACCCATGGATTTAACCAAATGTAGTTGATTGAAACCGGGTGGGGGGGGGAGAATGTATTTCTACTAAACACATGCAGAACTTTTCTTTTTTCTTCTTTCTTTCTTTGTTTCTCTCTCTCTCTCTCTCTTTCTTTCTTTGTTTTCTTTTGTCAGTCATGGGGCTTGAACTCTGGGCTGGGCGCTGTCCCTCAGCTCTTCAGCTCAAGGCTAGTACGCTATCACTTGAGCCACAGCACCACTTCCGGTTTTCTGAGCAGATCTTTTCTTTATAAGTGTTCTGAAACAATGCAACATGAAAAGACATTTACCCAACATTACATTAGCTACTATAAATAATCTAGAGTGAATTTAAAGATCTGGGGAGGATGTGCATAGCTTATATGTAAATACTGTATCACTTTTTATAAGGGACTTGGGCATCCACAGATTCTAGTACTTGACAAAACCCTAGAACCAATCCCTTATGGATTCTGAGGGTCAACCTTAGTAAGTTTTGCTTTTCATTGCTTCAGTATAAGATGAAAAAGTGTTACCATGACATTCTGAGGTTCCATGATTCAGGCTCTGCTTACTTCCTAAGTCACAGGCTGCTTAGCTCCCAAGTCCAGATCAAAGCTTTCAGATGCATTGCTGGTTCTCTACCAGGCACTTTCCTCTTCACCCACATAAGTCTATCTTATCCTCCAACACCCAGCTCAGACATTACCTTAATATCTCACTTTCATGCAGCATAGTGAATTCTGTCGGCCTTAACTCTTACTTCACATATATAGTTTCGTTGGCTTATCTTATAGTAGATAAAAATGTGTCAGAGGGTAAAGTGTTAGCTTATTGGGTTCTCTGCTTGGAGTGCACAATGTATTTTGATCATAAAAGAACATAATGAATATTTGCATTGGAACTGTGACTGAAGGAGTGTGAGGGAATTTTCTTCTTTGAGGTGAATTGGAGCCTCAGAGCTATCCTGTAAGCCACAGGTCATGTTCTTCCCTTTCTCGGGCTCCTAAGTGAAGCATCTATGGACACAGTCTGGGTGGTGAGACCAACCTTCATAGCACTTGGAAATTACCCTGGATGCTGTTAGATCACCAAAAATTTTTAGTGCTATTCTTTCATTTGCATCTATTCTCCAGCTGGAGGTTAAAGGCCATAACTCGCTACAGATGGTTTGTCCAACCTTTGGGTCACAAGTAGAAAAGGTAGAAAAGGGGGACACACATATTGAGGCAGATGAAAGGAAGATATAATGTGCCTTTTAAACTGAATTTATTCTGAGTAAGATCAAGAATGTATACTGTTTCTATAACTGTAGTTCTATCAAGTTAATCTTAAGATCATTCTTTGAAAATTGATGTGAAAGCTGTTAATTAGAACAGATTGGGATGGATATTTTTTCCTTCGCATATTGTACCTTCAAATCACAAAAGAAGAAATTCTACAAGAAATATTCACAACTAAAATATGTACTGAATTCTTCCACCAGCAAGACATGGTAACAAAAGAAACTGGATTAAAGAACATCTCTTTCTTTTGTATTTTGTACATCTCTTTTGCTTTTTTATATCTACTACTTTGGAGCGTATCACAAAACAGAATATTGGCTATGAAAAATTTGAAATGCTTATTACTTTCTTGAAGTAATCTAGTAAAATATGTGTACATAAAAGTGTAAAGAATGAGAGAGAACAAGATGGTTTCCCTAATGGGCTGCTATTTTGTGACCCAAATAACATTTTCTGGATTAACTTTTGCCCTATTGCTCTAAAAAGAACATTATTGTGGTCCCTGACAGTCCTCTTAGCCTTCAGCATCATTTAACCTACTGTCACATTGGCTTCTTGTTGTAATCTATGATGTCTTTGCAAACCTTTTCCTATTGTCATTTATAGAAAGTATTCAATACATGGAAATCTCTGTTTTACTAAATTAATTTCATATGGTTATGCTCAAAGGCCTCCAAAAAGACAAGAGCTTATTGTCACAACAGAGTAATGCATTCAGGGTTCTGTTTTTGAGTAATACTGGCTATAGTTAAAGCTGCTTCCATGGGAGTGTGGTCTGGGTCCTGTCTTAGAAAGACCCTGTGCTTGATGCAATGCTATATTGCTGCCATCTTGAAATTGTGAATTTTAAAACAAACCTCTTCTACTCACACAGATGTTGTTTTTTTGCACATTTTTTACCTGGCTGATGTTTCAGGCCTATAGCTGATGTTTCAGGCCTGTAAATCCTCACCACGCATTTTCTAGTGGGTAGAATGTGCCTGAAATCAATCATCACTAATTGGGACTAGAAGTTGGATGAGCAATCTATTGCTGTAAATATATTGACTGACTAGAGTTAGGGTCAGCCCACCTCCTTCCCACAGATAATCGAATTATTTATAGAGTATTTCAGATGCTGATGAGTCTCTAGATTCTTCTTTGTAAAAATCTTACCTGATGATGTCTTCGTTTTCTTTGCTTTTTCCTTTTATACTTAACAGGACTCCTACACAGAGCCCCAAAGGTTATTTTTGCCTGAAAATAATTACTTCTTAGAAAAAAATCTTCCAATTCAAAAAATGTTATACACAACATCAAAAGCCTCAGTGTGGTGATTGTGTTCATGAGGTTCCCATATTAGAATACAGGGCAAAATAAGCCATCCATTTAGTCAGGGGTGAAAAATGGTAGTGTGGCCAACCACTTTAGCTGACATGAAGGAACACTGAGGGTTTGTCAGAGATGATGGATGTGCCATTTATTTCAGTCTTGATGTGACTGCCCAAAAATATTTAAGCTAATTGACTCAAGGATACTTAGATTTCTCACATGGATTCATTAGCACACTACTGACAATGACCTTTTCTCTAAATTTCACATATGTGGTAATATAAGAGGTATACCTCATCTTTTGTTTCAATGATTTGTAAAGCTAGTCTAAGCTTTCAGAGCAAATGTAATTTTGAAGTTAGATATTTTCTTTTTAAAAAATTATCTTACACTAAAGCTACCAGCACAACTATGTTTATGGCAGCATTATTTACCATAGCTAAGATATGGAACCAACCCAGATGCCCCTCAGTAGATGAATGGATCAAGAAAATGTGGTATATATACACAATTTAATTCTATGCCTCCATCAGAAAGAATGACATTGCCCCATTTGTTAGGAAATGGAAAGACTTGGAAAAAATTATATTAAGTGAAATAAGCCAGGCCCAAAGAAATATAGGTCCCATGGTTTCCCTTATTTGCAATAACAAGTATATGTCTGAGTCAAGCAGAAAAGGTCAGATAAGGTGATGTTAGGGAAATGAACCCTAAGATATGTATTCAAATGTTTTTTTAGATATGTATTCAAATGTTTTGTTTTCTTTCATGCCATTGTTTCTAACACATTTATAAGATTATTCCTTTGTTGCTTTCTATGTCCCTCCCCCACGGTATAACCCCTGCTTTCACTGTACTTACAAGTACAATGGGTGTCAACTTTATCAAGGTCCCAACTTTTGTCATTCTTCCCCATCCCTAACCCTGAAGAGAGAAAATGTGGGAATAATATCCAATGCATAGCATAAAGGTAGATATTTTAAAAATCTCCTTTTTCTGTAAGTCCTAGAACGTTAATGTTCCAGAGGACACATGACTCAGCACTTCTGACCATGTTCTTCCTCTTGGGAGCCTTGAGAAAACAACACACTCATGGGTCCTGGCTCTAAGGATAGACTCAACAACAAGAAGTTAAGTAAAAGGGAGACTTTACTACGAGTCTTGCAAGATCAGGTATCTGATGGGAAGCACTCCTTTGGCAATTGAAACAATTTTTCCCCAGTGCATGAGATCCCATTCCAAATTCCTCAGTGGCTCTTGGATGTTGCCTGTTACATTACTTTCTATTGGGTAATTCGAATACTGGCACCTCTTGAGATTGGTTGAATTTTAGAATTGAGATTTTGGCTGTCTCTAACTCCCACTCTTCTTTGTTCTTTTATAGCAAGAAGGCTATAAATCCTTGTCTTGAAAATGGGCCAACACTGATTTTATTTCTAACAATAGTTAAATGTCATCACTAATTGTTAAGCAGGAGTAAGCTGGTGATATGCCCACAAATAGTTCTCAAGAATTAAAAGGGAGGCAAAGCCCTCCTAAAGTGATTGTGTAAGGGGTACATACTGTTTTCTACCCAGAATTAGGAAATGAAGAGCTTCTCCCAGTAGCTTTTGTGGTTTTCATATAATTTGTCCTGAAAATTGACCCCAGGTACTTGGCTTCTTCTGCCTTCAGCTATTTTTCTTTTTGCTTCTCTGCCATGTTGTGACACAGCCAATAGTGCCTCACCAGAGTCTGAATCAATGGGCTACCTCGTCTAGCACTTTCAGTTCCCCAAACAAATAAACCTTTTTGAAAATGAAGTTCCCATCTTCAAACACTTTGTTATAGGACCACAAAACAGACATATATGTCATTACTTTGAAGCAGCCACTCATACCTCTTTTACTTTTTCTTTCATTTTGGTGGTAGGAACTGAACACAGGGACTCATGTATACAAAATACCTGCTCTACCATTGAGCTCTACTCCCAAGACCCTCTGATTATTATGGTCAAAGTGTGAAGAAATCAGCCTTATGTAGTGGTTCTCAATCACCAGCAGAAACAGATAAGGGTTCATTAGTACTAGGTCTCAGCCTCAGGTTCTAATCAAATGTTTGGGGAATGAACTGAGAATTTACATTTCTAGTAAATTTCCAAGTGATACAAGGAACAGTATAAGAACCACACTTTGAGAGCCATTTCTTTAAAACTCCTTGTGGTGTCTTCTAATCTGTGAGAGGCATTTGGTCTCATACCTTAGAAGCATGTGAGTACTTTCTTTCCTTCCTTCTTTCTTTCTTTCCTTCTTTCTTTCTTTCTTTCCTTCTTTTTTTAATTTTTGGTCAGTGGTGGGGCCTGAACTCTGAGCCTGGGCGCTGTCCCTCAGCGCTTCAGCTCAACACTAGTGTTCTACCACTGATTCATAGCGCCACTTTCAGCTTTTTCCGCTTATGTGGTGCTGAGAATCAAACACAGGGCCTCATGCATGCAAGGCAAGCACTCTACCATTGAGCCCTGTGAGTACTCTCTTATCCTGCTTTTTTCTCTTCCAAATCCCCACATAAACTTTCATAAAAAATATGTGGATGATGGAGATTTGGAGATTACATCTTGTGATCAAGATGAGGAAAGTAATGAAATTCTCCCATCTCAACAAATAAGCCAAGTATAGTGGGTTTTGCCTGTATTCTCAGCTAGTCAGGAGGCAAAAGGAGGATCACAGTCAGTCCCAGGTGAAAAAGTGAGACTGAGATTCTATCTGAAAATAACTGAAGAAAACAAAACAAAATCAAATAAGAGAGCCAAATGTGAGGTGTGAACAAAGACATGGCTTGATTGGTAGTTCACTTTCCTAGCAAGACCCTAAGTTCAAACTAATAGGAAAATGAAAAACTATAGCTTTGATGATAGGGCAGATTCCAGCCTGATACTTGACATCATAATATTCCATAGCATAAAGATAGCTCTTGGGGAAAGGACCAGCTTTTTTCAGGAATCCCACAGAACTTCCAGAATAATGAACATTTTGAAGAGAAAAGTGGTGGTGACACTCAGATGCAGACAAAGGTCATACAAGAGAGGTCAACAGGAGCTCATGGACAGCTCCAGAATTTCAAAAATTCAGAGTTAAAATATCGCTGGCATCTGTCACTTTTTCTGTTTTTTTTTTTTTAATGGGGCTGAGAGGAAGATGAATAGTGAATTTTCTAGCCTCAGCAAACATTTTTTTTTCTCGTAAGGAATGAATAGAGGAAATTAGAAAATAAATATTTCTCTTTGGACATATGTCCTTAAAGAAGATTTTCAGTCCCTGTGCAGAGAATTTTGTGTGTGTGTGTGTGTGTGTGTGTGTGTGTGTGTGTGTGTGTGTGTGTGTGTAGGTGAGCAATGGGAGTATGTATGAGGTAGGAGGGTGATGTCTATTACATTGGCTGAGTCAGACTTGGCAGCCATTAACTACAGCTTTCTTCATTCATCCACAAAATAAGCTTATCCATAACATCTTGTTCTAATTTAGGTCACTTTCATCTGAGTCTTTATCCATCCATTACCACTAACTACAGGTGCCAGTACTTTAATCTCTCTCCAAGTTCCAAATTGTTACCGTGCACTTGACTTTGCTAAGGAGAAGAGCTAATTCTTAATAATGTGAGTGGTGGTAAAACAAAATGCCCTAAACTTTTAATGTTTAACAGCTTCAGAATCTAAAATATATTTTATATTTCAGGTTATGGTTTCTAGTTGGTCTGCCAAATTCTTGATTTTAATAATTGCAGTGTGCCTCCAAAAGCTAAATATAAAAGTCAAACAAATCTTTGCTTAGCTGTCACTTTTTTCTTGTGGTTGAAAGCTAAACAGATTTTTATGGTGCATATATAGAGTGATATGTATAAATCTTTTGCAGCTATCTGCATAGTAATGTGGCAATTCAAAACAAAAGGCAATAATAAATATAAAGTTAATCATAAGGAAGAAAAGGGAGGAGGAAGTTCATCCTCAGCATTTTCATACAAGTGGATATTATTAGCTTTGCATCATCATCTTCATTTTTTAGGAGATTTCCATCAGATTTAGTATTTGCAGCTGACGGTCCTTTTCTTTCAATATTTGAAAACTGCTATGCTACTTTATTTTAGCCATTATGATTTCTGATGAGAAATTTACTGTCATTTGAACCCCTGATAGCTTATAGAAATTCAATTGTGATATTGCTTAAGTTTAGTTGGACTTATCCTATGTAATATATTCTAAGTTTCATCTAAGTGTAGGCTTCACGTGTTTCAGTACATTTGGGGAGTTTTCATTCAAGTTTTTTCTTATTATTAATCTATCTTTATCTGGACTCTGATTAAGTCATATTAAATATTTTAAGCATTTTATTATTCCCACTGGTATTGTCCCTATTTACTATTACATAATCTGTTTTCTCCCTATTGTTTGGATTGGGAAAAGTCTATTGATCTGTATTTAAGTTCACTGACTCTATTTTCATTTGGCTTCATTCTTCTTACATTCATCCAGCAGTTTTTAGCTGTTTGGGTCTTTTTAAAAATAATTTCTGTTGTGGAGATTGCAGTTTCCTTGCATAAATGTTCTACGTTTTCCTTTGTTTCAGGAGAACGTACCATCATTTGTTGAAGCATTGTGATGGCTGCTGTTAATTTCAGCATTTGACTGATCTCAGTGTCAAAGTCAACTCATTTCCTTTGTTCTTTTGTGCTTTGATTTTTGTAATTTCTAGTATGACAGTACTTTTCACTGTTACCTACAACCTGGATATTTTTATGCCACTTTGGATCTTATCTCATATTTTATTGTAAGCAGTAATACTGTTGAGGTGAAAGCCAAGGGCCTAGCGAGTATGCACATGCAGTTTCCTACTTGGCCCCACTGACACCATCCCAGCAAGAGAGTGGCTGGACTCAATATGTCATTTCCAACAAATGATATAAGTTAGAAATCAATTCTCCCTTGGCCCCACGGCCATCTTCTAGTGAAAACAGAGCATCAGCCCACACTATCTTTTTAAAAGGCTCCAAGTTGTGTACAAAAAGCAGATCACCACTGGAACTGCCAATACTATGGATGGGGCACTAGAAAGTCAACTAACATCATTTTAGTGCTGCTGGATGAAGGGGGAGCTCCAGTTGGGGCTCACTGACTCCAGAGAGGGATATTGGAAGAAGTAGAGTGCTAACTAGTCCTGAATCCCATTACTTTCTTCTACATCAAAGCCAAGTAGATGTGAGACTCAGCTCCCTACTGGGACCTTCTGAACAGAAGTTGGGCAGAGTGAGCAGTTATTCCCAATTTCTCATCTCTTAGACCATCTTATTTAGTCTTCTTCAGGAGATTTGATATAATATGTCCACTGACACTAACCTCAGAGAATCAACACACTATCCAATGGGAGATGGAATGTATTACCCTAGTATAGAAATAGGACTTTTGCCACCCACTTTCTCACAGGTAGGTATAGAAGCTAAGTTCCCAGATAAGTTTAGACTGCCAGTTAGAGTCATTAGAATGTACCATCTAGTCCTATGGAAGTGAGGATGTGCGGAAGGTTCACTTCTTACCAGGTCCTGCTAGAAATAGAGTGGTTTTCATTAGCATTTGGCTGATTAGAATTACATAGAATAGAGGTATTCCATTTTTCATGCTGCTATTAGAAAATATCACTAACTCATGACTTAGACAACATAAGTAACTTTCTTCATTGACCTAGAAACTGAATAGTCCAAAATAATGGTTCATTTGATAAGGTTTAGTTTCTGGTGAGGCTTCTCTCCCTGGCTTGTGATGGCTATTTCCTCAGGTAGTCTCTCTCTCACCTGGTTACACAGGCATAGAAAGGGGATGAGAGCATTTAATGGAAAGGCAACTATCTCTACAGAGAGAGACGTCAACAGAAATTGAACCTCATTTTAACTTTAATCTTGGACTACTCAACTTTTGGAACATGGGAAAATGGACTTCCATTGTTTAATCCACACAGTTTTTGATCTTTTTCTTTTTCATGGTAACTTAATTAAGTTGACTAATACAGAATTTGGTACTATGACACACGATACTGATCTACCAAGTACCTAAAAGTGAAAACAACTTTGGGATTGGATAAAAGGTAGAAGGACAGAAACATTTCAGGGTATATGCTAAAAGTAAAAGTCTAGATTTCCATGAAAGGACAGTTGGGATGGATTTGGATATTAATTGCATTCTGGGGAGGTCTCCTATGGAAATTAGGAAACATTCTCAAAGGAAACTGTAAGATGATCATTGGTATAAAACATCAAACAACTTGGATGAATTGTTTTCTAGTATTTTGTCAAAGGTTGAATTTGCAAGTGGTGAAAGAGAATATTTAGCAGAGGAGATTTCTAAGCAAAGTATTGAAGGTGTGGTTTGGGTCTTTCTAAGAGTTTATATTAAATGAATGTGTTTGCACAAGAAAATAGAAATGAAACAAATAAGGCATTTTTAAAAGTAAAAAGGAACCAGAGTTAAGGATTTGGGAAATTCTCATCATGTCCATATTGCAAAAAGAAGAGAGTGTTTTTAAGAGAGCACAGAGAAAAGAATGAACAATGCAGCAGTAGTACTCACTAGGTACTAGGCTAAAAATGACCCATACAACTTGTAGGTGAGGATGGGAGGGAAAAATTGTGAAAGAGTGAAGGAAGGGGTAACATTGTTGAAAAAGAAATACACTTGTTACCTGACTGATGTAACTGTAACAGTTCTGTACATAACTTTTATAATAACAATAAAATACTTTTAAAACCAGGCACTGGTGGCTCATGCCTGTAATCCTAGCTACTAAGTAGGCTGAGATCTGAGGATCGCAGTTCAAAGCCAGCCCAGGAAGGAAAGTCCATGAGTTGCTTATCTCGAATAAAGCACTAGAAAACCAGAAGTGATGCTGTGGCTCAAGTGGCTTAGGCTGAAGAGCTGAGGGACAGTGCTCAGGCCCAGAGTTCAAGCCCTATGACTGACTAAAAAACAAAAAAAATACTTAAAAAAATCTTACAATGGATTGATGTTAGTATAATTTGGGGAGCAGAAGGGAAAAAATATCGTTTAAATAAGGATACAGGTGGACCCATTACAACAATGAGATGTACAAGACACTATGTCAAAAAACAAACTTTACAATTTTAGGCAGGGTGGGGAGGGGGGAAATGTAGTTGTAGAGATGGGAGGAAAGGGATGGTAGGGGAAAAACAAAGGAGGAGGCAACAATACTTGGTAAGAAATGTACTCATCACACATCTGAGCTCTTGCCAGGAGCCGCGGTGGTGGCGGCAGCGGTGGTGGCAGTGATCGCAGGCACCATACCTGAGCCACAGAGAGTCTGGGATGAAGGAGCCAGACACAGCAGGCAAGCAGATTCTACTCAACACCAGCAAGAACCGACAAGGAGCGGACATTTCATCCTGCAGTTCCCAGACCAGAGACGACCCAAGAACCAAGACTCAACATGAGTAGAAGCACGACATCCTCACTCCTCAGGGAGCAGAGGAGGGAAGGCCACCCCTCCACTCCCCCCAGTACCAGAGATCTCCATCTTGGATACCGACAAAGCTCAGAGGAGCTGCTAGCTCCAACTCAAGCCTTGCAATAAAACGAGTCATTTAGCAGGTCACAAGAACTTAACGGTGGCGTGACCTGCCAGACTCAGCTCCAACCAGGGAAAAGCCACCCAGCTAGGGCGCCAGCCCTAGGAGTGGCTTTCTTCACTGGGTAATCAGAGCCAGAGGCTGCCCCTCCCTCTAGCAGCCTCTACAATCAATTGAAATTCAGTAAACAGAAACCCTGAGAATGGCTCCAGGCTGGGCTCTGTGAGTTTTTCAAAAACTAGCCCCCGGGAAAAGCTACTGTTTGTTGAAAGGCCTCAACTCGACCCAGAAACTAGCCTCATCATTGCATCCCCTTTTTTGTGATTCTCAAAGCAGATCTGCCTCCCATTGAACTAGCCTGGGAGGAAGACTGCAAAATCCTGGGTAAAGCAGAGCATTTTTCTGCCTGTTCGAACAAACTGATTTAAGAAACCAACCAAGCCACAGGACCACAAGCAGACCAGAGACTCCAACAAGAGGCTGGTTATGGACACAAGGGAGATACAGGATTTTTCCCACTCCTCCCCAGAAAAATCAAAGAACTTTTTTTTTCCTTCTTCTTCTTTTTTTTTGGTACCTTATTAAAAATTTTTTTTCTCCACTAAAACGTTTTTTAATCTTTAATTGTTGCCTTTTTTGAAAAAAAATATTTTCTAGTAACTATTTTTTTCCTCTTACAATTTTTATTTTAGGGATACGTGATTGTGCATTTTTCTTTCTTTTTTTTTTCTTTCTCTTTTTTTCTTTTTTAATTCTCTCTTTGTTTTTTGTTTAGCTCTACTGAACTTCTGATCTTTTTTCTTCCTTTCTTATCCTTTTCACTTTTTCTTCTCTTTCATTCTTCTTTATGTGACTTAACTCTTGTCCTGCACATCCTCAGATAAACCTGTAGTTGATTATTAAACCCTATCCCTCATTGTGTACACACTTAATCCACAAATTTATTACTCAATTCAAAACCTCTGAGACTTAAATTCCTTAATACATGTACTAACTTTTTATACCTATATAATATTTTAATTATTTTCATTTTTAAATTTTTCACATCTCCTTTATATCCCTTCCCTTCTCTCAATATATTCACATTCTTTTATAAATAGATTGTTTTCGTTTCTGCATAATATAATTAATTTTTACTTTTCTATTTTTTCTGGTCTCTTTTCATTTCCCTTTCCCTTTCTTCTTTTTCTATCTCTCTCTACATTCATCCTACCCAACCTATTTCCTGCGTTGAGATTAGGACTTAGTTAACTCTCCCTGTGCCTCCCCTCATCAATCTATTCCAATTTTTTACCCACATCTCTCCCTAAACCTGATAATTTCTGGTTTTCCAAATTCTTCTTTGCGGTTCTTAGCCCATTAACATATAGTTGTTTGATGTTGAATAGATGTATCTGTTGAAATAGATTGTATCTGTAGACTATTGACTGCAAATTCAGACTTTGGTTGATGCCTGCCATAAGATAGTGTTCTAGCACAGAACTGGTACTATTTTCATCTCAAATGGGCACAGTAAGACGAAAAAACACAAGAAAAATAGCAAATCTGGGTATCTCAATTCCCAATCTTGATAATCAGGGG
>NW_012267225.1:22219540-22235243 GCF_000151885.1 Dipodomys ordii
GGTAAACAAAGGAGGAGGCTGCAATGCTTGGTAAGAAATGTATGCATTATCCTGCCCATGCAATTGTAACCCCTCTGTACAGTATGTGCACAAATAAAATAAAATAAAAAGAAAACCAAGAAAGACAATGTCATGCTATGTACAAGTGCCAATGACCTGGGCAATCTGCTGTCTGCTTTTTACTTATTAGTGACTTCTCTGCTGGTTGTATTATATCCATGTAAAAGTAACACAAGAATTGTTTCTTTAATTATACAGAAGAACACTTGGGAAGAATGTGTTAGCTCATGTTGGCAGAACCAGAAGTGTCTTCTGTCTTTGAAGATCAAACTATGTGCTAAGGTTGTAGGGAAATGATTACAAATGTAGATGAATTACAAGCATGAATGTGTGTCTTGGTCAACTATGTGCCTTTCATTTCTTTATTTGTTTTATTCCCCAAAATTCCACAATGGTTCTGTTTGGCTATTGTCATTTTCTTTTGTCCCTGTTGCTGCTGAGAGAATTTTCATCTATAAAGCTAAACTTCAGTGAAGCCTCCAAATAATTTTATTGGAATGAGGCAGAAGAGAGAGCAGAGAAGAAAGTGTCAAATAGAAACAGAGCTCACATTTTTAAAAATTTCATTGCTCTCTAACAATGTTTTCATCAAAATAAAAATCAAGGGGGAAGACAGAAAACTGTGTATCTGAGAAGTCAATATTTTTGGAGAAATTGTGCCTAGCTGAATGAAAGATGACAAACATATGTATTTTTTTAAAGCTTGAAATGTTCTCTTGACAAATGAAAGAATTTCATCATTCAGATGGTAATCGCAGAGCTAAATTCAAATCATAGGATGCCACCTTGCATTTCAGAGTTCTTCTTTCTATACAAATATGGAATGTTCATTGCTTTAGCGTTCCATGTAAATCTGATCTCAATACTTACTGCCTGGACTCCTGGTCCTTGCCTATAGTCTCAGCTATTTGGGAGGCTTAGGCAGGAAGATTGCTTGAGCCCAGGCGTTTGAACATATTGTCACTATAGCAAGGCGCTCTTTCTAAGGAACAACAATATACACAAAAAACCCTTTTGTACCCATTAGTGTTAGTACCAAGGAAAATAAGGAAATGGGAAAATTCAATGTAGCTAGCAGAAATAGGGCAAAACACTTAGGACAGAAACTCTTTGTAGAGAGAAATTTTAGGTAAGTCATTAGAAGGAAAAAGTCTGAAGATAAAGGATTGGGTAAATTAAGGAGTTAAATACCGGGGTTACCAGAATTTGGTAAATAATGGTGAAACTCAGAAAGAACCAGAAAACCTGGAAGGTGGTTTGATTTTAGGTGTGGTAAGTAAGACGTTTAGAGTGTGTTCTGGTCAATATCAGTTAAACCCAGATCTGGAAACTGAACAAAGGGAAGATCTGGGATAGATTTGCTTGATGACTTGGTTCTTTGCCGATTGCGAAACTATTATTTGCCACCTGTGAGTGGTCCCTTGCAGTTTTCTCCTATATAAGCTTATCCCTTTTTAAGCTCGGGGCTGTTCACTGTCCCAATAGCCATATGGTTAATAAAGATTCCTAGCCGATTGTGTGTTGGTGATTCCTTTTGCTAATTTTGGGTTCCAGTCCCACCTGACACAGGAAATTGGAATACTTTAATTAGGAAGGAGCTATTAAAGCTAGATCAGGAAAGGAAAATTGAAACAATTTTTTATGATTTTGTTGATTGCTTTTTTACTTTAGGAATGAGCATCTCATTTAGAATTTAATTTTATCTCCTTACATTTTCATATTCTAAACAACTTTTTGTAATTAACTTATTTTTTATTATCTTTAAGTAGTTGTACAAAGGAGTTGCCATTTAATAAATTACTTTATGAATATAATGCATCTTGATAAATGTTACCTCCTCCAGCATTCTCACTTATTTCTCTCTCTCCCACCCCTTCTCTCACTCTTCTTAATTTTGTAGGATACACATTGAATTCTTGACTGAATTCTCTCCTCTTCATTCATCTACATCTTTCCTCTTGAACCCACCTACCTCTTTCTAGTGCCTGATTCCTGATGATTATTTGTTGAACTTTGACTTTGCCTTTCTAAGGATTTGAGTTCTTCCTTGAATTTACCATATCCCACTTAATACATTTGTATAGCTTCACATACCCAAAATATTTACTCATAAGTTTATAGACTAGTTTTAACTACCACATGTAAGGAAAAGCATGCATCCTTTGTCTCTCTGGGCTTGAATACTTCACTTCACATAATTTTCTAAGTCTTTCCATTTCTTTACAAATGATGCAATGCCATTCTTTCTAATGGATGAGTAAAATTCCACATTTTCTTGATCCATTCACCTGTTTGTGGGTTGATTCCATACCTCTACTATGGTGAATAGTGCTACAATGAACATGGTTGTGCTGGTAGCTTTACTGTATTCTTGTTTGTAATTTTTTAGACAAATGCCCAGGAGTGGAATTGGTGGATAATAGGATAGTTTTATGTTATTTTGCAGGAGAACTTCCATACTGCTTTTCAGAGTGGGTGAACAAGTTTATGTTTTCACTGACAGTGTAAGAGGGTTTCCTTTTGGCAACATCCTTGCCAGCATCTGTTCTTGTTTGATTTTATGGTGATGGCCATTCTAACTGAAATGAGGTGGAATCTTAAGTGTTGTTTTGATTTGCTTTTTCTTTACGGACAGAAATGTTGAGCATTTCCTCACATGTCTATTGGCCATTTTACTTTTTCTAAGACTTTTTAGCTCATTAACCCAGTTATTAATTGGGTTGTTGGCTTTTTGAGGATTTACATTTTTGTCTGTATATTAGGCCATTGTCTAATGTATGTCTGTCTTTTTATCTTGTTGCCTATGTAATTTTCTGTGCAGAAACTTTTTAGCTTGATGCACTATCATTTACCAAATCTTTATTTCATTTGTTGTACTTTTAGATCTTTGCTCAGAAGTTCCTTCTTGTGCCAAGGAGTCTTGTTTCTTCCACTCCTTCCTATGATAGTTTCATGGTTTCAGGTCTTACTTTGAGGTCTTTGATCCAGTTTGAATTGATATTGATGCAAAGTCATTGATAAGGTGATAGATAAGGGTACAATTTTAGTTTTCTGCATAAGGATGTCCAGTTTTCCCAGTACCTTTTGCTGAAGAGGCCATCTTTTTTCTAGCCTGTATTTTGGTTTTCTTATTGTATATTAGATGGCTAGAAATCTGTGGGTTTATCTCTGGGCCTTCTATTCTGTTTCATGTGTTTTTTTTTTTTTTTTTGCCAGTACCAAGTTGCTTCATTACTATAGCTCTGTAGTAAAGTTTGAAATTTGGTATTTTTATACCTCCAGTACTACTTTTTATTCTAAGTATTGCTTTTGTGATTTAGGGCCTTTTATGGTTCCACATGATTTTTTTGGATTATTTTCTCTATCTCATTGAAAAATGGTGTTCGGATCTTAATGATAAACATATTGAATGATAGCAAATTTTACCTGTGGGAGATTTCTTTAAATCTTTGTGACAGAAGTGCCTTTTTTAGTACATCATGAAATAAAACGAACACCCATAGCTTCTCTAAGGACAAAAGCATACTATTTTGTACTTGTGTCTATGCAAATCACATATGAAATGCTTTCAGCCATTGAGACTGAGAGTCACATGGGGTGTATAATGTTTTACAATTGGTCATCTTAGTTGTCCCTAGTGGTCATCTATGAAAATTTGTGTATAACTCAATAAATTTACAATAAAGTAATGTTTGATGTAATTGGTCAATTACATCATCAAAATAAAGAAAGTAAAATGTTGCTAAAGAACTCTATAGAAGTCCCCATTTATTCTTAAACTATCACCATCTTTGGGGTTTCCCTCCCCCTTATCTCACTCAGAGGCTGAAAACCCATTGGCGTTTTATGGGAACATTTCTTATTCTTTCATAAGTCAAAGATGATGCAAAATTTTATCCCATTTCTAACAAAACTCCAGCTGATTTTGTCACTAAATATCAAACAGCAAATCAGCCCATCAAAAAATTAGTGTTAAATTTCATCATAGATTTATTTCCTGATTCCAAACTCAATAATCAATTGATCTTGTCTGTTTATGTGACTTGCAACCTTAGACTTAATCAATCAGGGGTAAAAATATTGGAAAAAGAAATTGTGTTTATATTGAATAGGGACAGATTTTAAAGTTCTTGTTATTATTTCATAAACAATATAGTGTAACCACTAATTACATAGCATTTGCATTGACTTGGGCGTTGTATTGTAAGTATTGTAGAGATGGTTTGGAGTTTATAGGAGATCAGTGTTAATTGGTAGATTATATACAAATATGTCATGAGTTTATATAGGGAACTTTAGCACTACAGACTTCGGTACTTCAGTGGGTTCTGGAAAAACTGTGGAATCAAGTGTCCATAGATACCTAAAAGACTTTTTTGACATAGCCAGTCATGATGGTAGACACCTGTAATCTACTCAGACTGCTAGCATTGAGAGGATGGTGCCTTGATGTCAGCCTGGGCAAAAAGTTTAGAAGTCCTCATTTCAACTAAAACAATCAAACAAGAACACCTGGGCATGCAGATGTACACCTATCTTCTCAACTCCTCTTGAAGAAAAATAGGAGGACCATGCTCCAGGTCATCCCAGGCATAAATACAACATCATTTTTTGGGAAAAAAGCAAAATGGCCAGAAGTGTGTCTCAAGTATTAAAGTACCTGCCTGGTAACAGTTCAGAGCCCTGAGTTCAAATCCAAGCACAAGCAAAATAAAGAGAATAATAACAACAAAAAATACTTCTAATTAATTGCATAAGAGTAAGTATTTGGAACAATCACTTTATAGAAACTCATTAGTTCATTTTAGAACTTGGCTAGGGAAGGGGCCCAATACTGTGTCATTAAAACCATTTTCTTACTTTCTTCTCTTTATAGGAATATTGAGAGTTAAATGTTGAAACAGGGTACCTGGTGTAGAGTTAAAACAGTGTGCTATGGGCTGGGAAGGTGGCTCAGTGGTAGAGCGCTTGCCTTGCATGCATGAGGCCCTGGGTTCGATTTATCAGCACCACATAAGCAGAAAAAAATGGAAGTGGCACTGTGGCTCAAGTGGTAGAGCACTAGCCTTGAGCTGAAGAACTGAGGGACAGCACCCAGGCCCAGAGTTCAGGCCCCAAAACTGACCAAAACAATTTTTAAAAACAAACAAACAGACAGTGTGTTAAGTAGACTTAAAACAGAGGCTCATCTTTTCACCTGTCTGTCAGTTACAATGTCCTACCTGCATGATAAGTGCATGGTCTTCAGCAAGTCCTCTCATATTTACCAATCTCTGTGTGTGAAATACATGCATATGAACATATATGTACAGATTTGCTTTGTACACATTTGTACATGTGTTTGATATTATAGCTTGGTTTCTCTTCTAAACAATAGGCATTCTAGTTCTGCAAAAACCTATTCCAATTCATTTCATAAGTATTTTGTATCTATGGTTACATAAATATGACATTTATTTGAGAAGCCAAAGTGAAGCTAAATTGTTCTATGTCTTTATATTAGGCCATAAAATATCATTTTAATTTTATTTTCCATCTTTGAAGTTCCATGTCTAAATTTATTAGACTTAACATTGTGCTGATTCAAATGTCATAATGTGAAGGTGGTAGAGTTAGTCTAAGTGCTTAGTTTCTAGTTTTCTCTTTTTCTGGAGAAATGAATTTGAAAATACAGTTGGATTCTGTATTAAACTGTGTCACTGACCATTAAGATTAAGTATTGAACATAGTTGTGCTGGTAGCTTTAGTGTGGCCTTGCTTTTGATCATTTGGATACATTCCCAGGAGTGGGATTGCTGGATTATAGGGGAGTTCTATGTTTAGTCCTTTGAGGAACCTCTATACTGCTTTCCAGAGCGGTTGAACCAGGTTACCTTCCCACCAACAGTGTAGTAGCTTTCCCTTTTGGTCACATCCCCGCCAGCTTCTAATGTTTGTTTTCTTGATAATGGCCATTCTAACTGGGGCGAGGCATTATTTACCATAGGTAAGATACGGAACTGACCCAGATGCCCCTCAATAGATGAATAGATCAAGACAATATGATATATATACACAATGGACTTCTATGCTTCTAACAGAAAGAATGACATTGCCCTTTTTGTAAGGAAATGGAAAGACTTGGAAAAAATCATATTAAGTGAAGTAAGCCAGACCCAAAGAAACATAGGCTCTATGGTTTCTCTCATTTTTAATAATACCTCAATAGCTATGTGCATATGACCATACAAAATGATGTTAACTGAAATGAATTCCAAGACAGAAACAACAAGTATTTTTTTGTTTTGGTTGTTGACCTTGTTGTTGCCAATGCACTGTATCTAGTTCTTTCTTCTTATTTTATTTCATTTTTCTTTTCCATTGGTTTATCCTGGCAATCACTGTCTTTGATTCTGTTACTCTGTGTTTTGTATATCTGATCTGGGGAAGCGAAGGGGAATAGCAAAATGCTAAAAGAAGGACAAAGGGTGACCCATTGCAACCACAATACTCACAAGACACTGTCGGAAATGAACTTTACAACTGGAGGGGGGATGCAGGGAAGAGTGGGGGAGAGAAGGGATAAAGGGAAAAAAGCAAAGGAGTGGGTAACAATGTTTGGCAAGAAATATATTCATGGACCTGGGAATGTGACTTAGTGATAGAGTGCTTGCCTAGCATGCATGAAGACCTGGGTTCAATTCTTTGGTACCACATACACAGAAAAAGCCAAAAGTGGTGCTGTGGCTCAAGTGATAGAGTGCTAGCCTTGAGCAAAAGTAGCTCAGGGACAGTGCCCAGGCCCTGAGTTCAAATCCCAGGACTGGAAAAAAAAGAGAAAGAAATGTCCTCATTACCTTACTTATGTAACTGTAACCCCTCTGTACAGCACCTTTACAATAAAAATAAATAAATAAATTTAAAAAAATAGATGCTAAAAAAAGACTATCCCCAAAGAGGAAGCATGATATTCTTTGTCTTTTTTTCTAACAGAACATACATCATATATTGATATTTAGCCAAGAGTAAGGACTCTATTTTCTAGTTAATCATTTATAATACAATTTGGTCTACACAGGAAAATTGTGGGGGCATGAAATCACAGGCATTTTTCACTGTCATGTATGATTAAATTGCAACCTTAGCATTTTCCAATTTTTTGTCACTGTTGTTGAAAGTAGAATAGTTTTCCTATTAAAATTATTTCAGGCCACACCTCTCCTGCAGGAAAACAGTGACCTGTGGAAGGAGAGGCTGCAAACCAGTCGAGGGCACGGTGTTTCCACTGCTGGAGGTCCTGTCTCCTGTTGGGGCCCCAGCATGGAAGTGGCAGGGGGATGCTATGAACCCAGAAGCCAGGAGGATCCACAGCTGAGGCTGTTTCCAGGATGGATTCCATGTAAAAAATGAAAAGAACAGACTATCTTTGAGTTCTCTGAAACCTGAAAGCAGACCAGAAAAATCCAAATACAAGTCATTTGGGGGAAAAATATTTTACCTTGACTTACCTTCTGTTACTACATCTGAAAAACTTCAGAAAGACATAAAAGTATCTGGGAGTGCTAGGTGAAGAATTTCTCAGCAAAGATATCAATTATCTTATTTCAAATAAAAAGGAAGCAAAATATGCATAAACATTGGGTCGAATTTCTACTGTACCAAGTCCAGAATCTGCATATACTGCAGAAACTACTTTACCTCATCCCAGTCATGATGGAAGTTCATTTAAGTCTCTAGACAGTGCATTAAAGCCAGGGAAAAGCTATCAAGAATCATGATTTTAATCCTTTAAATAGTATATTATCAAATGCCTTGTGATAGGGAGTAAAAATTCTTCATATTGATGAGATTAGATACTACATTGAACAAAGGCAGCAAGACTGTGTTTGCTCAAGAAACCAAGTACTTCTGTAAGAGATGTGAGGGGAAAAGCATTATTGTAACACAAACAAAACAAGAGGGAAACTCAAGAAGCCTTTTATAAAGGTTGAAGATATGAACCAACTATATAGGCCATTTTATCTTGAATTTACCAATATACCTTTTCTATTTTTTTCTTTCTTTTCTTTTCTTTTTTCTTTTTTGTCGGTCATTGGGGCTTGAACTCTGGGTCTGAGCGCTGTCCCTCAGCTCTTCAGCTCTACCACTTGAGCTACAGCACCACTTGAGCTACAGTACCACTTCCCTAATATACCTTTTATAAACTATGCTACTCTAAAGCCCTGCAGTCCATTTGATCTACATCTTGCATTCAAAAGCAAACTCAGATTAAACTAAGACTCCAAATGGATGGCCACATATGGTTGATCCTCAGTTCAACTTCAGTTGAAAAAGCAGAACAAAGATACTGTGAATATTGCTTACAGAAATATAAAGGTCTCAAAACTGACATTCAAAGTGAATAACACAAAAGCTTTGCATAGAATAACCAGTGTCAATTTGCTGATGATATTATATCTAAGTTAGATTTTGATTTTGTGGAATATGAGAGAGATACCAAAAAGAAAACAATAAAATACAGCTTTAGATCCCTTTCTTCTGTGTCTACAAATTTCCTGAAAAAGACTGCGCAAAAAAAAATGTGAATTGCAATGTGAATTGCAATATATTTGACAGAAAAACACAAGTGAAAATAATGGAAAATGATGAAGCAGAATATTCTTTATGGAGAAAGCCAGGAACCTGAGCAAAAGCTTGTTTATTTTTGAATCTGTTTCATGCCTTTCAAATGAATTGACAGGATATAAAGAGAAAATTAATGAATGTCCCATGTTAAATGCAACTGAAAATGACATCAAACAGAACTTCACACAGCTACCTCCATATAAAAATAAACAGGAATGCATTCTTAACACATCTGAGCATAAATTAGTTGTAAATGTAAAGGACTTAGAAGATCATTGTCCAAGTAGGCTACATCCATATGTAAAAGTCTCTCATTTCAATACAGATAATAGTGTGTTTCAACCAAAAGGAAAGTCAAATATAGCTTTTTTATCATCAGAAGATCTGAAAGGAAAGGACCTTCATTCAACAAATGGGTATGACTGTGATTTGTCAGCAATAAACACTTCACAAGAGCACTTAAGGATAAAGACAAAGTCTCCATACTGAAGTCTTCATGCGGAATCCAGTACAAGTGACAGCAACAGTAATGATGATTTGTCCTCTGGTAGAATCCATGGAGCAAAGAGAATATTGTTAAGACAAAATAAAAAAAAATAAAATTAAGAAAAATGAATCAAAAGCTGAATTAGATGAGAAAACTGAATTTCTTACTGCACAAGAAGCAAAGAGAATTTATACTTCACCAGTACAGTCTTTGTTGGAGTTATTTCAAGCTAGTGCAGAGAAATCAAGAATTTTATGGTTTCATAAGCTACACTGAAAACACTGGTGTATGTGAAATGTTAGATATTTGGGAAGAGGAAAATTCAGGTACTTTGTTGTCAATATTTTTCTCTTCTCCTTCAACTTCTATATTTATTGGCTTTTGATCTTTAAAAATATATCATAAATTTTTAAAGGATTTTTGGTCTACTTTGTTTATATATTATATTTAAATATAATAAATGATGTTCTCAATTAAAATATTTCAAGTTCAATGTTGTTTTGATTTGCATTTCTTTTATTGATAGAGAAGTTGAGCATTTCTTCATGTGTCTATTGGCCATTCTTATTTCCTCTTCAGAAAAGTTTCTCTTTAAGTCTTTAGCTCACTTGTTGATGGGGTGTTTGTTTCTTTGAGGATTTGTTGTTGGGTGATTTAATTTTTTGAGTTCTAAGTATAATTTAGATATGATATCCTTGTCGTTATATGGCTAGTGAAGATCTCCTAGTCTGTGGGCTTTCTATTGATTGTGCTAGCTATATTCGTTGCCATGCAAATCAAAACAAAATTGAGATTCCACCTCACCCCAGTTAGAATAGCTATAATCAAGAAATCTAATAACAACAGGTGCTGGAGGGGATGTGGCCCAAAGGGAACACTACTGCATTGTTCGTAGGAATGTAAACTTGTTCAGCCACTTTGGAAAGCAGTATGGAAGTTCCTCAAAAGACTCCACATAGAGCTCCCCTATGACCCAGCAATCCCACTTTTGGGTATTGACCCAAATCATCACAAACAGGGCTATACAAATCTACCAGTACAACTCTGTTTATCACAGCATTATTTACAATAGCTAAGATACAGAACCAACCCAGATGCCCCTCAGTAGATGAATGGATTAAGAAAATGTGATACACACACACACACACACACACACACACACACACACACTGGAATTCTATGCCTCCATCAGAAAGAATGACGCTGCCTTATTTGTTAGGAATTAGAAAGACTTGGAAAAAATTATATTAAGTGAAGTAAGCCAGGTCCAAAGAAACATAAGTCCCCTGGTTTCCCTTATCTGCAATAACTAGTATATATCTAGGACAAGCAGAAAAGCTCAAAAGCTATGTACAGATGACCATATAAGATGATGTTAAATGAAATGAACCCCAAGATAGGGACACAACTGTTTATTTTCTTTCTTGCTTTTGTTTTCTATGTCTTTAAAATATACTATGTGATTTTTTTTGTTTCTTTTGCCCATGCTTCCCCTCTGGTATAACCCCTGTTTTCACCTTATTTCGTGTCGGTGCCCAGCATCTTGTATATACATTTTTCTAATTTAGGGAGGGGAAGGGAAATAACAAAATGCTGAAATAAGGTTACAGGTTGACCCATTGTAACAATGAGATCTACAAGACACTATGTTGAAAACAAACTTTACAATTTTGGGGGGAAGGAAAAGTTGGGGAGATGGGGAAGCTAGGGATGGTAGGGATAAACAAAGGAGGAGGTAACAACACTTGATAGGAAATGTACTCATTACGTTACTTATTTAACTTTAACTCCTCTGTACACTATTTTTACAATAAAAAACACACGTTACTTATTTAATATTAACTCCTCTGTACACTATTTTTACAATAAAAAACTCACAATAAATTCAAGTTCAGTTAGAGCACTATAAATCTATTGAAAATCATCCCCCAATAAAAACTAACACATTATTCAAATAAGAAAGAAGCAGTATATGGGATAGTATAGGCAAAGTGGGCCTCATAGTAAGTTTCTGCAAAATGAAGTATAACCAATACCTGTCCAAAAACTAGCTGGTCTGCAACTCAGCTAATCAATTAGGAGATAATTCTGGACTTTGAGTGCAGTGGAGTTAATAGGCTGGTTAGAATGTCTTTAGAGGCTTCAGACCACACTAGAGCAAAATGATCCTTTGTGGGGAGGAGGGAGTTTTTAAGAGTTATGGCAGACATACCTGGGGCAGGTGATATACTGTAAAACAGTGTGGTCAACGTACACTGGGATGCAAGACAAATGTGATACCTTTGAGGAAGACAAACATTCTTCAATGGTCAAATAAGAGTGTCATCAAACCAAACTAAGTCCCTCTGAGTAGAACCAGGGTTGATTTGTGTATGGTCTGTCTTCAAAAACTGTGTCTAAACCATGACAACAGACTCATCCCCTCTGAAATCATGGCTAGTCAGTCATCAGAGAAACAGGGATCTCCTGTGTTCCAGCTATTTCAGTTTTGAAGAGGGTGAAGGTTCTGGGAACCAACTCTGGGAAGAAGAGTAAAAAATTATTTTCTAGTCAAAGGGCAGACTCTTTGCATGTATTGAGTAAGTGTATCTCTATTCAATGACTTCATTTTTTCTTTGTGAACACTAATACATGAAGAGATGATTTCCAGAATACTAACATAATTTTTTCTAGATTCTCCCTTCTAAACCCTATTTTTAGAAACTATTAGGATCCAGTTTTATTTCTTAATATTTTTCTCAAGTCACTGATCTGGTAATAAATTCTAAAAGTTTTCCAGAGGAGGGTAGATCTAAAGCTCTGGTCTTGTGTTTGCCAGATGTAGCTTTTATTATAAGATCTCTACTTGATAGTCTTTCAGAAGTTGCTAATTGTTTTTCCATGCAACTGCTTTCTTACCTTCCCATTTGGAAGGTGTATTGGGTTAGATCTTAGTGATTTGATCAAGGATTTTACCTTTTATTATACCGTATTCTTTTTTCAAATTTTATTTACTTTGTGACCATATGTTTTCTCAGTTTTATTGTTATGAAAATAAAATCCAAATACAATTAATTATATCTAAATATCATTAATAATAAATTATTAGCAATTAATAAATTATTTTGATATTCATAAGAGTTGAATATAAATGTATTGTAAGTCTCTCAATAGAAATCATACAACTATTTTACACATTTCTTTCAAATAACATTTATTTCATATCCAAATTCATGGAAAATATTTTAGTAGGAATTTTATTACCTCCTAGAGATTCAGTGTGTAGAAATCCAACAATCTTCCCTGTTGGTTTCTATATACTTTTCACAGCCTTTGGCCTTCTGGGATTTTTGCTCTATGTATTGCCACTCTGGGCTATAGTAACTAGATCCAAATATGAGATTCAAACTGACTGAAATAATTCATTTATATAAAGCATTTGTGAGCAATGTAGACTTCCTTAAAGATTTCATGTAAGCAAAAAAGACATATCAAAGCAAAAATAAAAGGAGCTGCATCCACTAATGAGCAAGCATTACTGTAAAAGTAGCGAGCCTCCCTGTTCCCTCAAATTATCCAGCCTCTTCCTGACCTGTCCTCTTTCTGCTTTATCTCCTTTCCATCTTTATTCTAGGAGGAAAATCACAATTTCTTTCCATGAGTCATGAAGAGAAAGGGAGAAACATCTCCTTTGATCTTGGGGTTTGAATGGCCTCACATCTACTATTCCCCCCAGGGATGGGCCAAAACTTTCTTCTACACTGACACAAAATTTTTCCTAAACAAGTGTGGTCAGTGAAATCCTCTAGTAAGTATACTTTAACAAGCAGATAAATAATTATATTCTGGTAATTATTTCTACAAAGATCCAAAAGTCTGAGAACCATTCCATTTAAAATTTATTTCTCAATTTAACTATAAATAGAAAATTTTACTTTAGTAACATAATATGTTTATTTCTTTCTACTTTTTCTCCTTATCATTTCATAAGCATGAATAGCAGGCCTTGTTTTCAAAGCCATTAATTTTACCTTCTTATGTTAATATTTTATTTTATTTAACCCATACTAGTTTTTAACTCTTTCATCACCTTATCTTGTTTGATAGAGTCTGTATATAGCTTCAGTGGATAGGCATTTTATAGATATTTACTAAAGGAATAAATGGCTGTCTATACCAACAAAATCATCTGTTCCTATGTATCAGCCTCATAACAGAAAATTTTGTAAACGTCAAATATTACTTTTTGTTTTTGTTTTTTTATTATCTTTAAATAGTTGTACAAAGAAGTTCCCGTTCTACAAAACAGTGTATGAATTCAAAGTGTCTGAAAACATTGTCACCAATCTCTCCTAATCCATCCCTTCTCTCACTTTTTTCTTTAATTGAGATTAGGTGATTTCATAAATTTCACAAATTTCACAGAATTGTGGAATAGTGATACTTAGTTAAGGTCACAATCACATTTTAACTTTCACAAGGCAAATTGTCATTAACATGGTCTATACAGTTTGTGAATTCTGTGAGCTTTGACAATACAAGTTCAAATATTACTTCTTAATTTCACCGGGTGCCACAAAAGGTAGAGATTATGAGATAAAAGGCCCCAGTTGATCTGCAGAGAAGAAGCTGCTTTACTGTGGCTTTTCTGCTTCTCCCCAAATTAATGACCCTAGATCATCTCATACATGAACATACATACATATATATACATGTGCATGTGTGTATGTGTCCAAGTAGTGATATGGAGACCAAAGTGTTATAAAATTTTGTTTCTCTTTATGGTTTTTACTAACTATTGAGATTTCATTCCTCTGAAAAAATTTTAATGTTACCTTTTATTTCTAGCAGTGTTCAGCAGAGAAAAAGAATCAGCAGGAGGTCTCTAGGAATACAGATCGCTATCATTTGTCTTGTATATATCTACCTATATACATAGGGAGAGATAGATGCTCTTGATTTATGATGGTTCACAACTTTTCTATTTTATGATAGTGTGAAAAAGATACACATTTGGTAGAAATCCATTGTGTAGTTGTTCTCGTCACAATAGAGTGAGTTATAATTCCCAATCAGTCACGTGATCATGGAGCTAGCGCACCAGTACCCTACAGCATACTGTGAATACAGTGTTGACTTCTAATACCTTCAGTTTCAAATAGGTTCATTAGAAGATTTATCAGATGCCACTCCATTGTATGTTCATTTGTATCTATGTATCTATGTACCTATTGAAATACAGGATAAGAATAATTTATGATCCAACTGTGATGAAGGCTCATTTTTTTGTCTTCAGAATAGAGATTCATAAATCCAGACTCAAGGCTTGAAAACTGTAAGTCTGATAGCATAGATCCTGGCCCTCTTTTGAAGGCTTGAGAATCTGAAGCTTTGAGGGTAGGAGAAGACACACTGTCTCAGCTCAAGCAGTCAGACAGGCAGCTAATACAGATTCCCTTGGCATTTGGCTTTACTAAAGTCTTCAGTATGTTGGAATGTTGCCTTTCTAAAAGGGATGAACGCTATGCTTCACACAGTCCACCAATTGAAATGTTGATCTTAACCAGAAGACCCTCATAGACACACTGAGAAATAATGTTGAACCACATAGCTGAGAATCTCATGATTCCGAATGACATATATAATTAAGCATCACATAAATAGAAGCATGTGTTTTAGAATCCTCACGTTACATTTTTTTCTACATCCTTCTAAATCGTGAGCAAATCACAGAGCACTCAGGAAAGAGGCATTGGCTTTAATAGAGGATTTGCTAAAGTTATTCTTCATCTAAAGAAAATTACAAAATATGTACATTAAGCAAAATTTTTTTATCAATAACTTTTTTTAAAATTTTTATTTATTTTTTATTGTGAAAATACTGTACAGAGGGGTTACAATTACATGGGCAGGATAATGTGTACATTTCTTTTTTTGTTTGTTTGTATTCTTTTTTATTTTTTTTGTGAATATACTGTACAAAGGGGTTACAATTACATGGGCAGGATAATGTGTACCTTTCTTATCAAGCATTGCAGCCTCCTCCTTTGTTTACCCTTCACATCCCTTCCCAGCCAACCTCCCCACCCCCCACCCAATCCGCCCCATACACCCCCCCCAGCAACAATGTTGTAAAGCTCGTTTTCGACATGACAACTTGTACTTCTCATGGTTGCAAAAGGACCACCTGTATCCTTTTTTTCCCCATCTCCTCCACAAGTTATACTGACATCAAATATAGTAAAAGCAGGGGTTATACTGTGGGGGAGGGACATAAAAAGCAACAAAGAGATAATCTTATAAGTGCATTAGAAACAAATATCTGAAAGAAAAAAACATTAAAACACATATCTAAGGGTTCATTTTCCTAACTTCACATTATCTGGCCTTTTCCGCTTGACTCATACATATACTAGATATTGCAAATAAGGGAAACCATGGGACCTGTGTTTCTTTGGGCCTGGGTTATTTCACTTAAAATAATTTTTTCCAAGTTTTTCCATTTCCTAACAAATGGGGCAATGTCATTCTTTCTGATGGAGGCATAGAATTCCATTGTGTATATATACCACA
>NW_012267225.1:22237478-22238842 GCF_000151885.1 Dipodomys ordii
TTTTTCGAAGAACCAACTCTTTGTTTTGTTGATTCTTTCTATAGTTTTTTTTGGATTCTAATTCATTTAATTTGATTAAATTTTAATTATTTCTTTCCATCTACTAGATTGGGGTTTATCTTGATGCTCTTTTTCAAGGAGGTTTAGATGTGTCACTTTCTTTGGTGGCTTTTGGTGTTGAGTTCTAGTTTTATTCCCTGTAGTCAGAGAGAATGCAAGGTATAACTTCAATGTTTCTGAATTTAGACAAGTTTGCTTTGTGGCCTAAATTGTGATCTATTTTAGAAAATGTTCCTTGTGCTGCTGAGAAAAACGTGTATTCTGATGCTGCTGGGTGAAATGTTCAGTAGATGTCTGTTAAATATAGTTGATCTATGCAGCTGTTTAGATCTGCGGTTTCTCTGTTGATTTTTGCTGAGTTGATCTATCTAGTGGGGATAGTGGTGTGTTAAAATCCCCAACAATTAATGTCTTTGGATCTATATTGGATTTGAGGGAAAGTAGTGTTTCTTTGATAAATTTGGGTGCTCCATTGTTTGGCGAATAGATATTTAGACTTGTAATATCCTCCTGAAGGAGAGATCCCTTAATTAGTATGCAGCGACCTTCTTTATCTCTTCTCACGAATTTTAATTTGCTTTGATTGTCTCTGCTGAGAAATCTGAGGTGATTCTAATTGGTTTCCCTTTCTAGGTGATTAATCTTTTCTCCTTGACAGCTTTAAGGATCTTTTCTTTGGTCTGTGTTGATCCTGTGTGGATTATAATGTGATGGTTGGATGTCCTATTCTGGTCTGGTCTATTTGGGGTTCTAAAAGCTTCTTGTATCTGAATAGGCCTATCTTTTTGCATGTTTGGGAAGGTCTCTGCTTGGATCCTGTTAAACAAATTTCCTAGACCATTAACTTCTGTTTCTAGGTGCTCCTCTACACCCATTATCCTTAGATTAGGCCTTCTGATGGTGTCTTCCAAGTGTTGGATAGATCTATCATATTTCTAGGACTTGTCTTGCATGGTTGTATGTTCTTTCTCTATAATATCTAGGCTGTCTTCAATCCCTGAGATTCGATCATCTGCATGGTCTAACCTGCTGTCAAGACTTTCTACTTTGTTTTTTATCTCTTTTCCTTCTAATTGTTCAGCCTTGATGGCTTCAAATTCTTTGTTGAAGCTTTGTTTTAGATCCTGTGTGAACTTCTTTACTTCCTTAATTTGGTGTTCAGTGTTTATTATCAAATCACTTAGTTGATTGGTTATGCTTTCCTTGCACTCCCATTCCTTCTGTTGGGTTCCATTCAGCATTCCCTTTGTGGTCTCCCTGACTTCCTTCAGCTCTTTGTTAATGGATTCCATGAATGCCTTTAG
>NW_012267225.1:22239295-22248953 GCF_000151885.1 Dipodomys ordii
CAGTGTTTGTAGAGCTATTTGGGAACTCTCCTCTGGATTATTCATTATCTGTTCTGTCCCCTGATTATCAAAACTGGGAATTGAGGTATCCGGATTTGTCATTTTTCTCATGTTTTTCCGGTTTACTCTGCCCATTTGAGATGAAAATAGCACCAGTTTTGTGCTAGAACACTATCTTAAGGCAAGCATCAACCAAAGTCTGAATTTGCACAGTCAATAGTCTACAGATACAATCTAGTTCAACAGATACATCTATTCAACATCAAAGAATTATATGTTAATGGGCTATGAGCCGCAAAGAAGAATTTGGAAAAGCAGAAATTATTAGGGTTAGGGAGAGGTGTGGGTAAAAAATAGGAATAGATTGAGGAGGGGAGGCACAGGGAGAGTTACCTAAGTCCAATCTCAAAGCAGGAAATAGGTTGCATTGGATGAAAGTAGAGAGAGAAAAGAAGAAGAAAGGGAAAGGGTAATGAAAAGAGACCAGAAAAAATAGAAAAGTAAAAATTAATAATATTATGTATAATCGAATACAATCTATTTAGAGAAGAACATGAATATATTGAGAGAAGGGGAGGGATATAAAGGAGATGTGAAAAACTTAACAATATAAATGCTTAAAATATTATATGGGTATAAAAAGGTAGTACTGCTATTAAGGAATTTAAATCTCAGAGGTTTTGAATTGAGTAATGAATTTGTGGATTAAGTGTGTACACAGTGGGGGATAAGGTCTAATTATTGACTACGGGTTTATCTGAGGATGTGCAAGACAAGAATTTAGTTACATAAAGAAGAAAGAAAGAGAGGAAAAGGTGAAAAGGATAAGAAAGGAAGAAAAAAAGATCAGAAGTTCAGTAGAGCTAAACAAAAAACAAAGAGAGAATTAAAAAAGAAAAAAAGAGAAAGAAAACAAAAAAGAAAGAAAAACACACACTCACGTATCCCTAAAATAAAAATTATGAGGAAAAAACGTTACTGAAAAACTTTTTTTTCAAAAAAGGAAAAAATTAAAGATTAAAAAAAGTTTTAGAAAAGAAAAAAAAATTTTGTATAAGATACCAATAAAAAAAAGAAGAAGAAGAAGAAGAAGAAGAAAAAAAGTTCTTTGGTTTTTTTGGGAGGGGTGGGAAAAATCCTGTATCTCCCTTGTGTCTATAACCAGCCTCTTGTTGGAGTCTCTGGTCTGCTTGTGGTCTTGTGGCTTGGTTGGTTTCTTAAGTCAATTTGTTCGAACAGGCAGAAAAATGCTCTGCTTTACCCAGGATTTTGGGATCCTCCTCCCAGGCTAGTTCAATGGGAGGCAGATCTGCTTTGAGTATCACAAAAGAGGGAGATGCAGTGATGAGGCTAGGTTCTGGGTAGAGTTGAGGCCTTTCAACAAACAGTAGCTTTTCCTGGGGCTAGTTTTTGAAAAACTCACAGAGCCCAGCCTGGAGCCCTTCTCAGAGTTTCTGTTTACTGAATTTCAATTGATTGTCAGAGGGAGGGGCAGCCTCTGGCTCTGATTACCCAGTGAAGAAAGCCACTCCTAGGGCTGTCGCCCTAGCTGGATGACTTTTCCCTGGGTGAAGCTGAGTCTGGCAGGTCACACTGCCGTTAAGTTCTTGTGACCTGCTAAATGACTCATTTTATTCCAAGGCCTGAGTTGGAGCTAGCAGCTCCTCCGAGATTTGTCGGTATCCAAGATGGAGATCTCCGCTATGGAGAGGGGGAGGGGAATGGAGGGGTAGCCTTCCCTCCTCTGCTCCCTGAGAAGGAGTGAGGTCATCAGGCTTCTACTCACACCGAGTCTTGGTTCCTGGGTCATCTCTGGTCTGGGAACTGCAGGATGAAATGTCCGCTCCTTGTCGGTTCTTGCTGGTGTTGAGTAGAATCTGCTCGCCCGCTGTTTCTGGCTCCTTTGTCCTGGACTCTCTGTGGCTCAGGTATGGCGTCTGTGGCTGCTGCCAACATCGCCGCCAACGTGGTGGTGGCGGCTGCTGGCAAGAGCTCAGATGTGTCTGCTTGCCTGGATTTTCCCTCTCTGGCCCGACTCTCTGTCCTGTGATGGCACACTTGGTGTGATTCTCTGGCTTAGGACTGTTCACTGGAACTCTAAAACTGTTTTCTATGTGAGAGCTTGTTTAGACTCCAGCTTCTCCTCTGTCATCTTCCCGGAACTCCATCTTTTATCAATAACTTTTAACTATCATTCATACCACTTGATTTCTTTTCTGCTTCAGTCATTTCATTCCTTATATTGAGGCTATGTTTAGACTGTCATACTGAGTAATCATTCAGTATTAAACCATGTCTTGATTTCACAGGGTATCTGATCTTGTTTTTCCCTTCTATTCTTCAAAGAAAAGGAGAATAGTGCAGAAGGCAATTTTATTAGAAATATGGCAGTGATTAAAAATATAAAATCTGATTTATCTATAAAATATGTTACTACATATATTGTTTGTAACTGTATAAATACTCATTCCAAAGTGTTTACATCACTTTTCCAATTTCTAACTCTAGCCAAAACGGAATAATAAAAGCCAGGTATACTCTCTCCCTCCCTCCCTCCCCTCTCTCTTTTTGTCTGTCATGGGGCTTGAACTCTGGGCCTGGGCACTGACCCTCAGCTCTTCAGCTCAAGGGTAGCACTCTATCACTTGAGCCACAGCACCACTTCTGGTTTTCTGGTGGTTTATTGGAGATAAGAGTCTCATGGACTTTCCTGCCCAGGCCGGCTTTGAACTGTGATCCTCAGATCTCAGATCTGTGTTCAATAATGTTCTTCTTAGGTTCTAAGGCAATTTTTTTTGGTCCGGTTGTGGGGCCTGAACTCTGGGCCTGGGCACTGTCCCTCAGCTCTTAGCTCAAGGCTAGCGCTCTACCACTTGAGCTATATCGCCACTTCCGTTTTTTTTCTTTCTGCTTATGTGGTGCTGAGGAATTGAACCCAGTGCCTCATGCATGCAAGGCAAGTGCTCTACCACTGAGCCACCTTCCCAGCCCCCTAAGGCAATTTTAAAGGGACAGCAAAGAGAATGGCTTAGAACAAATACATACATACAAAATGGCTCAGACATGTCAAGCTTTCCTACTGATTATATTGAATTCATAGTCCCAGGAAAAGCAGCTTTTAAACACTTTTAGAATGTTTAAGGAAATTTTGGGGCCATGGTGCACTGAAGAAAAACCCTGGAATAGTCTAGCAGAGTTTGAGAATAGAGATGGTATGTGGGGAAGTTCAAAAAGACTATAATACCCAGGACTAGTCTCTTTTAAAAAGAAATCATGTAGATGACTTTGGAAAGTTTTGCTTTGCTTTATTATTTTCTTCCATAAATTATTGCTTAGATTTATGAATTATGAGTTTGACAACCTCTTTTATTACAAAACAAAGAGAGGTATTTTTCTTTCTCCTACTTATAAATTGTTTATAAGATTTAGTATAATTTCCTTTAAAGTATATATTTCCCTTAAAGGTATTTCCTACTGCTTATCCTGTCACGATTCAGTATTATAACATTGAATATTCCTAGAAGAGTAAGCTAGTTGGTGAAATAAAGTTTGAATATTATAGGATTAGAATTGGTGTTGCTTAGATAATTATTATAATCACAAAAGTAATTATATTATAATCACAAAAGTAATGGAATGCCAAAGAATGTCAGGAAATTAGTAAGTTGCGTAGACTTCATTTCCACAAATAGGCTATCTTCCCTATAATTTAAAAGTTCATGAGATGATCTTGTTATGATATTAATGTGAACCATTTAAATATAAATATCATCTCAATGTTGCCTTTAGTTACTTAAGCACAATTTTGGGGTGTAATTTTGTCCTCAAAGCCTGATATTTGGCTTTCATAAACTCCTTCACATATTACTTAGTGATAAGCTGTAAAGAGCTACAAATGCAGAGGGTCATCTATCTCTTTAGTCACTCTCATGGAGAGTCAACTTAATTTGAGGTCTGTGGGTCTGTTGAGTATTCCCTTAGCTTTACACATAGATGAAAGATGTCCTATGAAGCTCTAAGGAAAAATGGTCCAGCTTGTAATCTTACCTTGTCTCTCATGCCCAGTGGAAGTCCATGACTTCACCTGAACAATGAGAAGTCTCAAGGAATTGATTCAGGCCACAGGTCCATGGAGAATTAAGGTTGGATAAAAAGCCTAAAAGAAAGTAAGCCTTGCGATGCTTCTACCCTGTTGGCCTTTGTTCCACTTTCTCAACATGAATACATGTCACCTTGGGCCAGGGCATGGGGTTGAGCAAAGCTCAAGAATCACTCCTGATAGCTGACCTCTATGTACTGGCTTTCATCTTGAAAATCAGGCAAGGAAATCACGAATTTAAAACAAGGAACTGAATTAGCAATTATGTTGCTAAAGATGAAAAAGATCAATAGAATTTTGATTCTTGTTTCCAATGGGATAAATTTCTGAATCTTTTGAAGTGCAGAGTTCAAAGATGCATTGATCATCTGTGGAAATCTTAGGTGAGGCCCCTGTCACATATTTGCTTCTTTTGGTTAATTTGTCTTCAATGAAGCTGTTGTTCCATGTCTCTGTTTTCTGCTGTTTACCCTCCCTTCCTTCTCATTTCTGCACTTCCTTTCTGAGGAAGGGTTTTGTATTTTATTTCCTAGCTTTCACTTGTCTTTTGATTAAATCACCAGGGAACACTATCAAAAGTCCTTAGGTCTCACTCTGAGCTGAGACAATGGAGTGGGCTCTCTCTTATCTACAAACAAATGTTAATTTAAATGGTTTAAATTGAAGTTGTATTTGTGAATTACTTTGCAATATCACCTTTGGCATATAAGTCCTAGATAATTTTTTTTCATAAGACTCATGTGTCTTCAGCTCATTGTTCTTGATACATTCTCATTGCTATGAATACCTTACCACTTATTAGGAAACTATCTAGTAAAACAATGTCTTTTATTATAATGTAGATAATTTCGATAAATTCTAAATCCAGATCAATGAGCAGCATTCACCTATATCAAGTGTTATGCAAATATGTGTGTGTGTGTGTGTGTGTGTGTGTGTGTGTGTAAACTGAGCCTAAGAGAGCCAGACTTGAGGTTATCCATCAACTCTACTGACTTTTCTACATGAGCATGTTACTACTGAAGCTGATTCTACAGCTGATTCCAGCTGGTTATATACAATGCACATACCCTGGGAGAAATGTTTGCACTGAATAATAGCACATTGGCAGTGTAGGGAATCAAACAATTCAAAATGGTTGAATGCATAAGGAACTACATATGGTGTCCTATAGGTTAGGACCATGTTTGGTATGCTGAAATGTAGGACACAGGCAATCAGATGTAAGTACCCTAATGAACTGAAGCTTTGTTATGATGGCCACATGGGGACAAGTCCTGATTATAATGGCAGATGTTTTGTTGGGGGATAGGAGAGCTTCCTTTTATCTTGTACAACATGTTTTGGAATTCAGTTTAGAATTCAGGAATGCATTGTAGCATGGCTACATCAAGATGATTAACATGTTACCTCCTAAAGTTAATAAAATCTATTCTTGGCAATTTTCAAGAAGATAGTACATGGTTATTCACGATGGTCACCATGTTGTACAATACGGATCTGGAACCCATTCTTCCAGTCTAAACTGAATTATAATGGTATATAATATTTACAATGGTATCCTTTGACCTACAGCATTTTAGAGACCTGAAATGCAGGGCGGTTTGGTTTTAAGAGAATTCTCTGGGAATAGAAAAAATCCTTCTGAAAGCTGGCTAAAGTGGCCTTGAGAATGTTATTGCCTTCGACTTCCTCCCAAAGGCTGTTGATCTATTTTACCAGAATGGAAAGATTTATTACTTATGACCAGTTCTTTCTGGGCCACATAATTATAGGGCTATCATTGCTTCTAGGCCACACATAATAACAGAAGTCCATTAAGGATTTGGCAATTTTCTCCAGCTTTTGTTGTATGACCTAAATTCTGGTATCAGTCTGGCCCAAGTCTTGACCTTGGAAATGTGCCTCAGCATACAGATATCATGATTAAGAATATTATTGCTAGGGTTACATAGTTCAAATATACAGTCTCTGTGTAGTCATTTGAAGTGTTGAATTATTAAGTGCCAAAGGCAGCTTTATCATTGCAAGTATAATTTCAGTGTTGACACATTTTAACATCATTTTGTGGGTGGAGAGATGTGTGAGTCAAATTCATTTTTGAAACCCTGTATAATTTTGGAATCCAACCAATAATTTCAAAGAATCTTTTTAGTGTTTATGGTCAGGCTTTTACAGCTTGGGGCAAACCTCAGAGGCACCGAGTGAGTCAGAGTGCATCTTCCTTCCAACAGTTGTCTCAGGCACAGCTGAGTATATTCCCCAACAGTCCTGGTAAACACTTATAGGTGTCATACTTTGATTATGTAATGCACTTCCCCACAGGTTCAGGTATTAAATGTTTAGTGCCTAACTGGTAACATTGTTTTGGAAGAAGATGAGAGGTTTAGGATGTGGAACCTAGCTAGAGAATTGAGGTCACACAGTACATGTTAGACCTGGTTCCTAGTTCCTGGAGCCTTCCTCTCTGTGCAATGAAGTGAGTAACCTTTGGCACATGCTCCATCACCTGTATGGGCTCTGAATTAATAAAGCTAAAGACTAATGACTAAAACATGAGCCATAAAACCCTTCCTCCACTGAAGTTGCCCTCCCAGGTTGTTTTGTTTTGTTTTGTTTTTGCCAGTCCTGGGATTGAACTCAGGGCCTGGGCAGTGTCCCTGAGCTTTTTGCTCAAGGCTAGTACTCTACCACTTGAGCCACAGCACCACTTCCAGCTTTTTCTCCTTATGTGGTATTGAGGAATTGAACCAAGGGAATCATGCATGCCAAGCACACTACTGTTAAGTCACATTCCCAGCTCAATCTCCTCCTAGGCATTTTGTTCACAGTGGTGTAATGCTGAGTAACACAGTAGCATCATAGTTATGTGTGAGAAAGTGGAAAGTGGTCCTCTGTACCTGTCAATCTTACCTTCACAGAGCAAGTCACTCAACTCTCCTTACCCTGCACTGTATTCCTCAGCTAGGATGTGTTGTAAGTTAAGGGCATTTGGTGCAGTTTGATTTAGAATATTTTCAATTTGCTAAGGGATTTTGGGGACACAGAGCATCTGTATGTTTGGTGACAGTATATCACCTGGAGTGAATGCTTACATTAAGTAGACAATGCATATGCAGTGAAATGTTCAGTCTTTAATGGAAGATTCAGAAAACAAATCTGAGACAGCAAACAAACCAGTTGCTCAGAACAGTAGAACAAAGTTTAAATAGCATTTGAATATGGCACCACATGGAGTAGGTGACTATGCCTAGTCACACCACAATTGATATTCAGGGCAGAGTATTTGCAGATCCTTCACAGATTCTGTGGTGCCTGTCTGTCAGGAACTGTTATTTAAATCAGCAGGTGAAAAGAAAGAGATCTCAATAAAAAAGTAAATGAAGATTACCAGAACAGCCTCTGCTCGCAGATGTAATCACTTACTTCAGTAATGAAAACTTGAATCTAAAGCTTCACTCCAAAAATGAAGTGTATAATATTTACAAATGTAGGAGGTTGCAAAAATTATTTCTTTCAGAAAAACTATGAAAACTTTGTTTCAAACATTTTTACAAGTTTTACTTTCATAAGGGCATGAAATACAAATATTTTATATTAAACATCAGCAAATAATTACTTTTGAATGATGTGATATGGTATATATGGTAAAGAAATGAAATAATAGATACTGAAAAATAATGAAATAATATCTCAAAATTACTTAATAAATGTTGAATTTTTCTAGGAAAATGGAAAGTGGTCACTTCAAAAAATAGTAAAATTAATTAATATAATAAAGGCTGTGTATGACAAACTTACAGCCAGCATTATACTTAGTGGTGAAAAGCTAATGCCATTTCCTCTAAACTCAGGAATGAGACAAGGATGTCCACTCTCTCCACTCCTTTTCAGTTTAGTATTAGAATGCCTACTTACAGCAATAAGACAAGATGCAAACATAAAGGGATCCAAATAGGGAAAGATGAAGTAAAACTCTCCCTCTTTGCAGATGACATGATCTTGTAGTTAAAGAACCCCATGGACTCCACTCCCAAATTACTTGAACTGATCTAAAACTTTGGCAAAGTAGCAGGGTATAAAATTAACCCTCAAAAATCAATGGCTTTTCTGTATGCCAAAAATGAGGAGAGTGACTGAAATCAGGAGAGCAACTCCTTTTGTAATAGCCCCACAAAAAATAAAATACCTAAGAGTTAACTAAAGAAGTGAAGGCACTCTATGATGAAAACTTTAAAAGACTGAAAAAGGAAATCAAAGCAGAACTTCGGAAGTGGAAAAACCTCCATACTCTTTTATTGGGAGGCTTAACATCGTGAAAATGGCAATACCGCCAAAGGCTATCTACAAATTCAATGTGATACCCATCAATATTACAACCTCATTCTTCAATGAAATAGAAGAAGCAACCCCAAAATTCATATGGAAAAACAATCCTTAGCAGAAAGAACAGTGCTACAGGAACATCAATACCAAACTTCAAACTCTACTATAAAGCCATAGTCAAAACAGTTTGGTACTGGCACAAGAACAGACCTGAGGACCAATGGAATGGAACTGAAGATGCAGAAATGAACCCACAGGCCTATAGCCACCTAATCTTAGATAAGGGAGCTAAAAAAATAGAATGGAAGAAAGACAGCCTCTTTAGTAAATGATGCTGGCAAAATTGGTTAAACACCTGTAGAAAATTAAAATTAGATCCTTATTTATCACCCAGCACCAGAATCAACTCCAAGTGGATCAAAGACTTCAAAGTCAAAGCAGACACCCTGAAAACATTATAAGAAGGAATAGGAGAAACTCTAGGGCTCCTTGGCACAGGCTGAAATTTTCTTAAAGACTGAGAAGCATAACAAATCAAAAAAATATTGGACAAATGAGATTGTATGAAACTGTAGAGCTTCTGCATGACAAAGGACATTGCTACCAAGATCAATAAAAAGCCCATGCACTGGGAGAAGATCTTTATTAGCCATACAATGGACAAAGGTCTCATATCTAAAATATACTTAGATATAAAAAAACTTAAATCCCCTCCTCAAAGAAACAACCTCCCGATAAGTGGGCTAAAGACTTAAAGAGAAACTTCTCTGAAGAGGAAATAAGAATGGTCAATAGACATATGAAGAAATGCCCAACTTCTCTAGCCATAAAAGAAATGCAAAGCAAGACAACTGTGAGATTCCACCTCACCCCAGTTAGAATAGCTATAATCAAGAAATCGAATAACAACAGATGCTGGAGGGGATGTGGACAGAAGGGAACCCTACTTCATTGTTGGTGGAGTGTAAACTTGTTAAACGACTTTGGAAAGCAATATGGAGGTTCCTCAAAAGACTCCACATAGAGCTCCCCTAGGACCCAGAAATCACACTTTTGGGCATTGACCCAAATGATCACAAACAAGGCTGTACAAAGCTACCAGCACAACTATCCAACCTTATTCACCATAACTAAGATTTGGAACCAACCCAGATGCCCCTCAGTAGATGAATGGATCAAGAAAATGTGATACACACACACACACACACACACACACACACACACACACACACA
>NW_012267225.1:22250366-22254960 GCF_000151885.1 Dipodomys ordii
CCCATGACACACACACACACACACACACACACACACACACACACACACACACACACACACACACACTTCCCAGTACCTTTGTAAATCAATATATACTTAGACTAAAAATTTAGACTAAAGATTGAAAGAAAATTGGGTTTGTGCTTATTTAAGTATTTCTCAGGGTTTTTTTAGTGGCACATGATGTGTTCAGAAAGGAGAAGTATTAATTAAATCCACGATTAAATTAGAAGCCTGTACTTGGGACCAGGGAGGATAGTCATTGCCCACATTTGCTCCATGACATGATTTTCCTCAATGTATCCCAGACTCAGGAGTGAGCCTGCTAAGGACTGAGCCATTCAGTCAGTGGGCTTTGGAACAACCAGCCCCACTGAGAGTTTATATTCATAGTGCAGCGGTCCCAGGGGAGCTTGGTGGAAATGGGGACTCTGCAGCATGGCGTTCTTGAAGCCTAACACTGAGGACAATGGCTAGCAGCAGGACGAGGGTGCTCCAGCCCACATCGGAGTGGGACAAACCAATGGCAACACTGTTTGTACAGAACTTTCACAGACCTGTAATACCAAACTCTTCAACTTCCCCAATACTCTTTTGAGAATTTAACCAAGTGCAAAAACAACAATGTCAATTCCCAGGATAATTCCAAAGAAAACACTTATGCTTATGGAATATGAGGATATTCAATTTTTAAAAAAAGTAGTATATGCCTTCTATTTTCTTTTCCTCTTGGTTAATTAGGTATATTAACTTCACCTTGTTGATTTTTTCTCACATAGGCCTAAAAAGGTCAGTATCTTAATCATATTTAGCAAGTTAGGATATGAAACTTAGAAGAATGAATTGATTTTCCCAAGTCTACCCCAAGGCTAAATAGTAGACCTAAGGTTTGAACTCACATCTCTCTCATCCCAAAGTTCCTGTTCTCTCCTTTCCATAAGCATACTTCATCATCAGGTGTGTAAAGTTTGTATGTTTCCACCTCCAACATTTATCTGATTTGCTCTCCTTGATTTGGTACAGAAAGATCAGTTAAAGCAAAGACCTTCAGTTTTCAAAGTACTTATAGATGATGAAAGATCAAAGACATTATGATAGGACATCTTTGAACTAAACTAGCAAGAAATATTTTCGTAGGGAGCCATTTAAAAATTCCCTTCATGTATATGGAGAGTTTGATATTGGAACAGTCTGTCTTTAACCGTGGTTTCATCCCAAGAACTGTTGGTGGTATTGGCAAGGGTAAATGGAGAAAAGGATACATCATCAAGAAAAAGCCATTCAAGTTCTTTGTTATTATTGTTGCTATTGATTTCTGGCATTGAGAAAATTATTTTTAGAAAGAATTTATCGTACATCATACTTTCAAAGCCAGCAGAGTCTTTTACTCTATGAATATCACAAAGATAGACTAGTGAAAAAATAAAATTACAAACTTAGAGAGATGGAAAATGGATTGGTGGTTGCCAGAGGCTGTGGTGGAAGGGAGTGGGTATTAGTGTGGAATGAGTAGAGTCTATTTGAGAAGAAGGGAAGTTTTGAGGCTGATAGTCACCATAGTTGTGCCATGGTATGAATATACTTAGTGACGTGGAACTGCACACTTAAAAAAGGCTAATGTAAAAATTTAGTTTGTGCATATGTTGCCACAATATATACTAAATAAAAGACCTTTAGGACTTTTTTCAAGAAAAAAATCTGTGGCATGTACTGTTATCCTAGCAACTGGGAAGTCTAACATAAGTAGATCACACCCAGATAGGAAGTGACTATATCTCAGAAACAATAACAAAAATTAAGGCTGGCAGAAAAAAAATCAGAGCTGTAGGTATGACTCAGCAGTTAGAGCACCTATTTGGCACAAGAACCTGAATTCAAATTTCACCACCACCATTTGTCTCTGCAATGCCTAGTGTTAGGAAAACAAGATATCTACATTTAGAAGACTGAAACTAAACACTTCTCTTTAGCCCTGCACAAAAATTGGTTCCAAAGGATCAATGATCTTAATATAAGACCAGAAAACTTGACACTGCTAGAAGAAAATGTAGGGAAAACATTTGTAGATACAAACCATGGCAGCATTTTTGGCTGAATAGAAGTCCATCTGCTCAAAAATAAGAATTGAGAAATGAGATTGTCTCATATTAAAATGCCCTACCTAGCAAAAGCACTATTCCAGAATAAAAAGGAAAAAAAAAGCCTTACAGAATGCTAGAAAATCCTCACCAGTTATTCACCAGAGGATTAATATTCAGACTATGTAAACCAGACTGAAATTAAATGCTAAAGGAATGAGTAATCCAGTCAATAAATGAATGTCTTACTTTTCTCACTTAGCTGTTGTCAAGTAAAGTCACTCAGATCCATTGCTTGTCCAACTGATCTCTTTTTGTTCGGTGTCTTGTGTGTAAAATGAACAACCATCTCCGCTTCATTTGGACCTTTACTATTTTTCTACAAATTTCTAAGTGGTAAAAGTTGACATAGTAGTTTCCATCGATTATGGTTATTTTCTACCAATAGACTCTTTATATCTCCCTTACTTCATCTTAGCCTCACCTTCCAGTACATATGTTCCCATATTCCCAGGTCATCCTGGTCTATGTGCATAGGATATGGATTTTGTGAAAGTTTATGATTTTATGTGATAGCTCATCAGAAATGGTTTGTACTTTTTCAGTGATGATGTATTGAGCACTTGCTGTTGTGGAGAATTCAGTTTCTATTGTGGAGAATTCAATTTCCAAGCTTCAATTTCACTTTTAAAGAGCATGATATTTACTAAAGGGTGAGAAGACCACAATGAAAAGAGTAACCCATGATGCCATAGAAAGATGCAAAAAAATCGGCAGGGAGGTAGCATCGGTGGAGAAATTTCAGTCTAGTCATGAAGAGTCGGGACATGGAGAGATGAGAGCCACAGAGAGGATATGAATATAATATGTAATGGGCACTGAAGATTATGAATCAGCCCCACAGTTTTTTCACTCTACTGACTCTCCTAACAGGCATATTTCTTTAGTTAGGTATGTACTTGGTGATTAAGTTTTATTCCCTGGCCTCTTAAGAGGAACGCAAATGCAGAATGTTCTTAGGCAGAGAGCTCTAATTGGAGAACTTGCCTTCCTACCAGTCATTCCCACTATGTACATAAACATTTCATCAGGAATACTGGTCAAAGTACATGCTCTACAAGGCTCTATGGAGACACATAACAATGCTGCCAGGGGAAATTAAGACTGCTAAGTGGTGACAACAAAATAAACTTTTGAAGAACCTTCTTGTTCAACAAACACAGTGTGGCATTATAAAAGGTGGCATATCTCGATTTTATAATAGGATTCACTCAAGTATACTGCCTGGAACTATTCAATAATTAGGAAGTGCTGGTCTACAACAGACTGGGCAATTTTTATTTTCCTCTATTTTTAATACTTCACTTAATGTGTATATTTAAGGGTTAACCCTTCATAATCATGTTTGTTGGAACCTTTATCAACATATATATATATATATATATATATGTTTTATCAACATATATATATGTCTTTTGAATCTCCAAAATAAGATCCAGGAGTCTTCCCTACATTGAGAAATTTATTTCTAACTTCATTCTTCTATAATAACACACAGGATGAAAGACTAGTTGGTGATCCCATAGTACTTATCAACACTCCTAGCAAAGAAAGCCAAGATTGAGACATCCACATTCACTTTGTTTCCTTGATCTCATTTGCTATTTGACAGGGCATCTCCCAAATAGATGTCCTGGGATTTTTTTTTTTTTTTTTTGCTTCTTACTCTTAGAAAGGTAATCCTTTCCACCAGTGGGAATCTTTTCACAGTTAATTTTACATTTAGTTTACTGGAAGTCCCTGAGTCAGAGTAGTGCTTAGCCTTTGATACAAGAATGAGTTCTGATTTTCACATTCAGGTTTCCAGCCTTATCATATCTCTGTTTCTGGTGTGGTCTTGGCACAGGATAACCCCAGAGTTCAGCAAATATTTGTTAAATGAATAAGTGACTCAATGCCTAAAATAAAGAGAAGGCAGATTCCCATGCTGTTCTAAGTAAGGGAGAAAGAAAACAGTTTAAATTCATAATTCCCTTAGACTTCATTTTCTGCCTATTTATCTTCACATAACTTCATTTGTGAGTCACTACTATAGATTTGCATTCCCTTTATCAGGGACAGTGCCTGACATGTAAATCCTGACTTCATGCTGTGGAATGTATGAGCAGATAGAATAATTGTGCTTTGACTCTTTGAATGATCTTACCAGCGATCATACTTCAAGACAGGTACTCGGTAAGATGAAATATATAAGATGCTTTCATTGGATTTTTAAGCTTACCAAAACCTGGGCACTTAGTTCCCTCCCCTCTATTCCTTTGCATCTACACCCTTGATCTGAGTTACTCTCTGCTTAGTCACTTTACAAACATCTTGGGCTCCATTAGAGAGGAGATACTCTGGGAATTCTTTTTTTTTGGGGGGGGTCCAGTCGTGGAGCCTGAACTCTGGGCCTGGGTGCTGTCCCTCAGCTCTTCAGCTCAAGGCTAGCACTCTACCACTTGAGCCACAGCACC
>NW_012267225.1:22255010-22270226 GCF_000151885.1 Dipodomys ordii
CACACACACACACACACACACACACACACACACACACACACAAAATGGAATTTTATACCTCCATCAGAAAGAATGACACTGACCCATTTGTTAGGAATTAGAAAGACTTGGAAAAAAATTATATTAAGTGAAGTAAGCCAGGCCCAAAGAAACATAGGTCCCATGATTTCCCTTATTTGCAATAACTAGTCTATGTCTAGGACAAGCAGAAAAGCTCGAAAGCTATGTACATATGACAATATAAGATGATGCTAAGAGAAACGAACCCCAAGATAGAGACACAAATGGTTTTATCTTTCTTGCTGTTGTTTTTAATGTACTTATAATGTACCATGTGATTTTTTTGTTTCTTTATATGTTCTTCCCCCATGGTAGAACCCATTTTCACTGTATTTGATTCTGGTGCCCTGCATCTTGTATATACATTTTTCTAATTTGGGGAGGGGAAGGGAAATAACAAAATGCTGAAATAAGGATACAGGATGACCCATTGTAACAACGAGATGTACAAGATACTATGTTGAAAACAAACTTCACAACTTCTGGTGGTGGGGAGGGAGAAGTTGTAGAGGTGAGGAAGGAAGGGATGTTAGGGGAAAAGCAAATGAGGGGTAACAGTGCTTGATAGGAAATGTACTCATTACCCTACTCATGTAACTATAACTCATCTGTACAGTATTTTTACAATAAAATATATACAAAAATAGAAATAATTATCTAGCCAGGCACCTGGCTATAATCCTAGCTATTCAGAAGGCTGAGATCTAATGATCCCACTTTGAAGCCAGCTAGAGCAGGAAAGCCTGTCAGACCTTTACCTTCAATTAACTACCAAAAAAGCAGCAGTAGAGCTGCAACTCTGGATTTTTTTCCCCTTCTTCTTAATGACTATTACATGTAGTGCCTCAAGTGGTCCTCTACCTGGCAAGGAAATTCTTCTCTAAAATCCATTTTCAGGTCAGGGAAGAGATATAAAATAATGTAAATTTGAAAATTACTAAAGGTATATTCACATGAACTATATTGCTAAACATTTTTCCTTTTGGTCTAGTCTGCCTGAATCATAGGCTTTGTTTATAAAAGCAAATATGCAAAGGACAAACTCCTCTTTTTGCTTTTATTCTATATACTGTCATTCTTGCTCATATGTTTGGGGAGACAGTATGAACAATGCATTAGGCCTTATATAGGGACTAAAAGGAATTGTTTTCTTCCTTCAGAAATATGTGTCTACTAGCTAGAAAGACATACACACACAGAATTTCAAGTAAAATAATATAATAAATACAAGTACACCAAATTCAAATATAGAAAAAAGTTCTTTGATAGGATGTCAGTTACATGTATGTGCATGTGTTGTGCATGTGTCTAAATAAGAGGAAGAAATGAGCTTTGGAATCTTGAGTTAGAAGAACTTGAATTAAAACCAATATGTTCAGATACTGATCTAGGGATTAACATCTGATTAAAACTAAGGAAAGATTTCAGAAGGAGGTATGAGTGATGATAAATGATTAAATTGATCTTGCTCGTGTGAAAATTGTGATGCATAATGTTCACCATTAAGCTTCTCACAAAAGTAATCTCATTATAAGTGTTCACAGACATACAGATAGTCCCCAAGTTAATAATAGTGAGTTTTAATGATTTTTTTCAGCTTCATGGTGTATAAAAGCAATACCCACATTCAATAGAAACAGTACTTCGAATATGAAAGAGTTTTCAATGTACAGTCTGCTCCTCTTTCATGATGCTGGGCTGCAGTACTGCTGAGCTAGGGTGTTGAGAGGGTTAGGTATATCATATGCATTTTCTAATTATGGCATTTTCAAGCTGTGATCGATATATTGGGCTGTAACTACGGTATAACTTAAAGACCACCAGTATTTATCTTTAAAAAGGGATCTGAAAAAAAGTTTGAAAGTGCATAAAAATCGAAAAGAGTTTCATTTATGTTGATTGTATTTGGGGGCAATGTGAGACTTCTTAGAGGCATCTGTACAGCAGGAGACAAACAACAGAAAGGCAGAGCAGAGCAGTGAGTTTTCCACATGGGTTCAATACAGAAAGGCAATGTTCAGGTTGTGCCTGAGAATTTTGACAACTTTCTCCTCTTTACTCTCTGTAGTCTCAGTCAGACAAAATGAAGAGCTCTGCCTGGATGATCATGCTTACAGACCCATTTCTCTATTTATCTAGAATTTCTTATCCTTACCCTATATCATAGATAAGCCATGATATAACCAATGATAGTTGTTTTTGTCAGGAAAGTTAGGAACAGGATGAGCTTCCTGATCTGCTACTGTTAAACTCCTGGAAGCAATGACAACATGTGCTACACACTGCCTGTGTATCCTTTTCTAATCCTTCAGTTTGGACTATAGTCTAGCCTGCCTAAACTTGTATCTTTCTATCCTCATTTCTGTCTTCATAAACGCAGCCAGGAATATTACCTTCTGCACATATGTCCCTGTGGGTAAGCAAGACTTGTGCTAGTGTTATAATAACGGATAAAGACCCTAAAGCTCCTTCATGGGACCTCTGACTGGGTGCAGGAAGGATGATTGGATGGTGTGTGTGGAGAAAACCTGATGCCAGCTGAAAACTGCTGGTTTGTGTGTTTACTTTTGTAGTTAATAGACATGAGATTCTGAATGTTTGCCATTACAAAGTTATCCTTTCCAAAGATAGGGTGAGTACCTGCTCTTTTGTGTCCCTAATCTTTACTACCTCTTGGAATGTGCCCTTTGATCTGTCACCAAAACTGTCCCCAGACTAACATATACTCTCTTATTTATTAAAAGTAGAGGATGGAAGAAATTCTGGAGGCTTTGTGTCTGCCCATAAACTCTTTCTTACCTCTCTTGGTGATATGCATGTACATCTTGAGCAATCTTTATTCCACTTAGACAGTGCAAGCTGGAAGGAACTGGGCAATAGTGAATGGAAGTTCTTTGAACTCATAGGGAAACAACAAACATCTGATAGATTTTCAGAGAAATCTCCCCAGTGTTTATGCAAGTTAAACTTATAGTCTAGATTAAAATGATACTGCTTTTGGTTTACGTGTGTAGAACTAATTTAACATGATTAATTTTCTTTAGAATCATGTCTGTAACACTAAACTGGAAAGTAGAAGAAATGCTGAAACAAGGACACAGGATGCCCCATTGTAAGAATGGTACCACAAAACATGAAATGGCACTCAACAGTACATCTTCCTGCGGGGGTGCTGGGAGAGGAGGGAAAGGAGGAAGGAAGGTGGGGGAGGGAAGGGATAGTGGGAGAACAACAAGGAAAGGGGTAACAATGCTCGACAAGAAACGTACTCATTGCCTTACTCATGTAACTGTAACCCCGCTGAACAGAATCTTTACAATAAAATAAAATTAAAAAAAAAAGAAATAATGGTTGGTGGCAATTGTGACCCGGTATGTGTCAGATTATTTTGTGCATTTCCTGGTCCTCACAGTGACCCCAGGGATAGACAAAGCAGAAGAATCCATTTCACAAAGGTCAAGACTGAGGGTCAGGAGAAGAGATGACCTGCTTATGTTGTATTGTTTTCTGTGGATCCTTTTCAGAATGAGGTGTTGTTAAATACCCATTGCTGAGCTGATGGCTATTCTGTTATTGTTAGCCTCTTTAAGAATGTTGTAGCTTCAGGATGATTGTAAATGTGAGCTCATGAAATGCTGCTTTGTTTTTTACACTCTCATTCTAGTAGACCCCACTTTCTCAAGTTCCACATCTGAATTATAGATTCTGGCAGACAGTTCTTCTTTTCAGTTCTCATTTCTCACTCAGTATTGCAGGATTGGTATGATACCCATCTTGTAATAGCAATTTGAAGTGTATCCAATCTGTCAAATTAGATAATGCAAAGGAAAAATAGTTTTTCATAATCTAGAACATACAATGAGAAGTCATCATATCAGGCAGGGCCCTTTCAAATTATGTAAAGTTAACACCAAGTTAAATAATAGCAGGCCCTGAAACTGTCTATACATGAGATTTGGATGAAGAATTTTAAGTTCACTGGGTCTGTTTCCTTATTTGTTAATACATAAATCCATAGTAATCCTAGATTATTTATATGTACATACAATATATAAATAATAATTTATGTGTAATATATTAATAATATTCTGGTTTTCCCATAGCTGACAAACATATAAAAGTAGATTCAAAGCCAGGCACTAGTGTCTCACACCTGAAACTAGCTATTTGGGAGGCTGAGATCTAAAGATTGTTCTTTGAGGTCAGCCCAGGCAGGAAAAGTCTTTAAGACCATTATCTCTAATTAATCACAGGAAAAGTTGAAAGTGGAGCTGTAACTCAAGTGGTAAAGCATTAGCCTTGAACAAAAAGGTGTTCAGGGATAGTGCCCAGGCCCAGGTGCAAACCTCAAGATTCACAAAATAAATGTAGATCATGCTCTGCATGGAGGAGGCTCATATTTATAATCCCAGATGCTCAGGAGGCAGAGGTGGAGGAGTTCAGTTGGAGACCATTCTGGGAAAAAGCTAGTGACATCTCATCTTAGTCAGGGCATTGTGGCATATGTCTGTGATCCCAGCTAGGTTGGAGTTATAATTAAGAGGATGATTGCCTGAGGCTTCCCAGGGGGGAAAAACCATAAAACTTCACCTGAAAAAAAAAACTAAAGCAAAAATGATTGGGGGTATGATTTAAGTGTGAAAGCATCTACCAACCTAGTAAGTGCAAGTTCCTGAGTTCAAATCCAAGTATTGATGCCTTCAATTTGTATCCGGCATACCTATAGGTGCTAAAGAGGAAATGACTTACTTACATCAGAGCTATTAAGCTTGGTTCATTAAATTAGGTATTATGGGCTGGAATGTGACCTTACAAACTTCATGCCAAAGCTCTAACACACTTTGATTACTCACAGAGATGAGACCTTTAAGAAAGAAATAGGTTTACATAAACTTCTAAGTTTAGACCCCTTAATGCAATGAATTAATTTCATAGAAACCGAGAGATACTTATCTCAGACATATATTAGTTATTTCAAATAAGGGAAACCATGGGACCTATGTTTCTTTGGGCCTGGCTTACTTCACTTAATATAATTTTTTCCAAGTCTTTCCGTTTCCTAACAAATGGGGCAATGTCATTCTTTCTGATGGAGGCATAGGATTCCATTGTGTATATATACCACATTTTCTTGATCCATTCATCTACTGAGGAGCATGGTTCCATATCTTAGCTATGGCGAATAACGCTGCGATAAACATAGTTGTGCTGGTAGCTTTAGTATGGCCTTGTTTGTGATTGTTTGGGCAAATGCCCAAAAGTGGGATTGCTGGGTCCTAGGGGAGCTCTATGTGGAGTTTTTTGAGGAACCTCCATACTGCTTTCCAAAGTGGTTGAACAAGTTTACACCCCCACCAACAATGCAGTAGGGTTCCCTTTTGGCCACATGGCCTCCAGCATCTGTTGTTATTAGATTTCTTGATTATAGCCATTCTAACAGGGGTGAGGTGGAATCTCACAGTTGTCTTGCTTTGCATTTCTTTTATGGCTAGAGACTTCTCAGAACTGTGAGAAATTGATGTGTAATGTTTTAGTCAAGTAGTCTGTGTTTGCTCATAACAGTTTATGTAGGCTAACACAAGCAAAAGAATCCTTCATGTATAGATGGCCATACTATGTATGTCCCTAACACCAAAGTATATCTTGATTAGAAAAGGTAACATTTTAACTTGATAATGTGTTCATATGTAATACAATTCAATACAATCTAAACTGCTCTCCAGATGTTAATGTGCATGTTATGTTTTTAAAATCAAATAAGTTGTAAAAACTCATCTTTTTATGTATCCACAGTGTGAAGTTTAATATTGTGCACTAGCCAGGTACCAGTGGCTCATATCTGTCATCGTAGTTATTCAGGAGGTGGAAACCTGAAAGACTGTGATTTAAAGCCAGCCACGCAGAAAGTCCATAAAACTCCATCACATAATCAACAAATAGCCAGACTGGAAGCCTGTCTCAAGCGGTAGAATGCTAGCCATTATCAAGGAAGCACAGTGAACTCAAGACTGAATTCAAGACCTGGTACTATCACAAAATCCTTACTCACTAATGTTCAATATACTTATTGTAGATGATTGTATGCCCTGAATTACTCAGTTAACTGGTCAGTTTGAGTTTTCATCTTTTACTTGGGCACTGAGTGAAGGAAGGATTTGGTAATTGTATGATTAATTTTATTATTAATCTTGATCTTTGTGTGAATCATAATAATAATTTTTGCCTTTTGATTATCTATTTTTTGAGTACTTTCTCTGTGCCTAATATTGTGCTAGCTTTCTTAGCCTAAAGTAGAACAAAATTTCAACATGGAGCCAAGCATCCATGGCTGTAATCCTAGCTACTTGGGAGGCTGAGATGTAAGTTCCAAGCCAGCCCAGGGACAATAGGCCATGAGACGCTTACTGCCAAGTAGCCACCAAAAAGCCAGAAACAGAGTTATGACTCAAGTGGCACAGTGCCAGCCTTACAGCAAAAAGCCAAGTGAGAATGTGAGGCCCTGTGTTTAAGTCACATACCCACAAACCTATAATCACACAAAAATTATTATATGGGTTCCAATTGGTGGAATTTCTAGTGAGTGTTACAAATCTAGAAACTCTTCTTTTTTACTGATGCTTAAAGTTCTTTAAAATTGTAAAGGTATGGAATCTTCTTGATGTTCCACCCTTCCCTTCTTGGACAAATAAATGTCCTGAGAGTCTACAGAGCATTCCCTGGTGTTGCTAAATAATTTTTGTAAAAAAATAACATAAGAACCTGATTCATAGTGGAGAAGCAAAGATTAGAATAAGAACTCACGCTGTTGAGGCATCAGGAACTGACAGCAGACCTGGGGCTTTAAGGACTCAATAAAGATGAAGTCCTGGAAAGGATTTAGCAGTGATTTTAAGGCTGTGAAAATAAAAGAAATTTTTTAAAATTCTGTTTCATAGGCATTAACTGGCAACATATGAATGGTCATAGGTGCCAAAAGTGGAAATATGTATATGTTCCAGTTTGCCTCTCTGAGATTGTACCACAAAGTGCTGTCTGTGGTAATCAGTTGTGCTGAAGTAATAATGAGAAAAAACAAATGCATTCAATGAAATAATGTTGGTATGGGTACTTACCGAGTTTACTTTTTATATAATACTTTTGTTATAACTCAGTACAGTCAACTCTAAAGTTATGACAAATGTTAGACAGACTGTTAAATCCAAGAATCACATTAAAGGTTTGACATGCCAAGTCCTTCTGACCTTCAACTCTTATATGCTTTACATATGAAGATAATTGTATCACAGTGTTTTTCTTCTCCCCCTTTGGCAGGGTAGAAGGGAACTGGGAGCAATGATGGCAGTTATTTGACCAATGCAGCAGGAGAGGATGGTTTGGTTTCCATTCTCAAGGTAATTGAATAAATTCTCTGCCTCACATTGTTATATTTTGCTAATTACTATGTGACTTTTCTTGATATTTATTTATTTATTTTTTGGAATTGGTACTGGGGTTTGAACTTAGGGTCCTGTGTCTTTTAGGCAGGTGCTATACCACTTGAGCCATACTCCTAGGCCTTTTTTGTTTTGTTTATTTTGCTAGTCCTAGGGCTTGAACTCAGAGCCTGGGCACTATCCCTGAGCTTCTTTTTGCCAGAGGCTAGCATTCTACCAATTGAGCCACTGTGCCACTTCTGGCTTATTCTGTTTATGTGGTCCTGAGGAATTGAACCCAGGGCTACATGCATGGTAGAAAAGCACTCTACCACTAAGCCACATTCCCAGTATCCTAAGCCTTTTTTGTTTTAATTGTTGCTCAAACAGGGTCTCATGCTTTTGCTGTGGCCAACCTGGACCACAATCCTCCTACTTCTGCCTCACACCTAGCTGGAATCACAGGTACATACTTTTTCCATATCAACTTTTATAACATTTTCTTTGGCAATAGGTGTCATGCTGGTAAAGTTGTTCCCAGTCTGTTTTGTCTGTCTTTTTCAGTTAACTCAAACACTCATAATGCATTGGAACTTTTGTACATTGCTGTAAAAGTTGGCATGTTAGCTGTTTTATTGGACTAGAACAAGACTTGACAAAACTAATACTGATGAAGTTTGTGATCAGGTCTTCCTCCTTTTGGTCCTTGATTTACTTCATCCTCTTTTCCAAGGATCAAAGTGCCAGGAACCAGACAATTTTAGGAACAATCCCTGGAACAGAGCATATTGAGGCCATTAGCCTGAGATTCTGTGTTTGGAAACACTTTGTAATCTGGCATGTAAGAGACTAAAGAAACTGTAGGAGGTGGGATACAATCTCGTGCCAGATAGCTTAAATATGTGAAAATTCATTACCTAAAGTAGGCCATGTTCTACCTTACAATTCAGGCTAAGGGACTCTGATGAAGAACATCAAGAACCCTACCCAGCTAAAGCTGCCTGGGTCTAGTGATGTTCTCAATTATGTGTAAAAGAGGAATAACAATAATTCCAACTGGCCCTAACTCAAAAGGTTGGGTATGGAACAAAAATATAGAAAATGCTGAACAAAACTGTAAAGAATTTAACAGATGTGATATTAAAGGTTCAGATTTATTTTCAAAATCAAAGTATTAAAAAAATGCTTCCTGTAGGAACTCACAAGAAATGAGTTATAAGTGTTTCTGGACTCAGCAGGTCCTCAGCTCCAGGTTAGACTGAAACTAGATTCAGGCAGGTGGTCATGCTTTATTCAAAGCTTTTTGTCTACAAACTCATCATTGGCAGTAGTAGCAGCAGTAGCCTCCCAACTGGGGGTGGGGCTTGTCTTTATACTCCCTCCAAACAAAAGTGGCACAGCATGCACACCTAGTCTCTCTACAGGTCATATGTAGGGATTCCTAAGGTAGCACATTCATGTAGGATTCAAGGTTACATTCAAGGTCACCATAGTCCTATGGAAGTGAAGGCCCTTTGGAAGCTACAGGGAGGAAGTCTGACTCTATTTTTTCCATCAACTGAAGAATCCATCCATTTATCTTTCCTCAAACACTTAAAAGCTATTTAAAAAAATTATATGCTGATCAGAACTAAAGTTTTGGTAAAGCTGTAACATACATACATATACACACAAATATAGATATGGATGTAAATTCTCTCATCTAAGTTCTACATAGGCCAAACTCTGCTTAGCTTTCCAAATTAACAACCTCAGGCACATTCAAGGTATGAATTCTGCCAATTTTGCCTTCCAGGATCCTGTGCAGTAATGGTATTATGTCATTCTTTGGCCTGGTGGGAGAACAAAAGTCATTCCTGGGACAGCAAGAGGATAAAAGAAGCCTCACATCTTAGTTCAAGGAAAACAAAGATGGGTGATTAAGGCACTCTGTTGGGCAACATTCTATCTCACTTTTCTGTCCCTCTATCTGAGAAAATAGAAATTATCAGAGGATAACAATGAGTGGGAGAAGTCAGCAGTGGAATTAAAGATACCAAACAAAATGACCTGAAATTTAGTATCTACTGTCCTCAAGCCAAGAAGCAAAGAGCATCAGTTTGATGGGGATGTTCAAACTGTCTCGAACCATAGCATCAGAAGAAGCAGGATGCTATGCTAGCAGCTTTCAGCGGTTTAGAGTTTGAGAAAGTTACAGGTACTGCAAACTGAAACCAGGGTTCAATCAGATCTTGCTCTGAGAACTGAATGATGATCTGAAGTGCAGTGAATTTCCACTGTGCTACAAAGCACTATCATTAGATTATGGCCAGAAAAAGCTCATCTGGATCCCTCAGACCATCCTCAAAATAAGATACAGCGTATGTACCTGGGAAGGACAACATCAAACAGAGATAATAAGAAAATAATCAAGTGATTGCAGTCTTAGGGAAATGGACCAGAGCCATTAATAAAGGCTTTGGGAACCAAGAAAAAGGACAGAGTAATTCTTCTCTTTGGAAAAGCAAAAAATTGTGCTCATGCTTTGTTTGATTTTTTCCTAGGTGGACAGACAGAAACACACTTTGACAATGAAGATTTTGTGTGACTGAAACAGGTATGCAAGAAGGATTGGATGATAAATTAATGAATGACTTGTGTTTGTAGCCAGCAAGAAACCTGAAAAAAAGGTTTTTCAGGGGAAAATGCCTCCGTGACTTTGGAAGATACACAATATCACAGATAAGTGAATTTTTTGTTTCTGATGTCTTAGATGACTCTGGTAGGTTAAAAAAATTGAGAGCCAGGCTTTGTGCCTTACATCTATAATCTACATCTATAGCTACTTCGCTCTCTGAGATCAGAAAGATGATGGTTTGAAGCTATATTAGGCAGAAAATTGCATGAGACTTCCTCTCAACCAATAGCTGGAAGGTGATAGTGCCATCCCAAGTATGCAAGAAGCCAGTACAAGAAAAGTAAGACTCTACCTGAAAAAAAATAACAAAAAGCAAAAAGGTGACTCAGGTGATAGAATGCCTTCTTAGCAATGGAAGGCCCTGTACTGCTCAAACAACAACAAAACATAAAACACTAAGCGAGCTTTAAAATTATATAGCACATCAGAAAGCACATCAAAATAGATTTGTATGATTTAAAAATATGTCATCAGAGGAAAAAAATTTATTGATATTTCAAAATTTTCCTACCTTCTTTCTTCTCCTGTTCCACTCAAAATAAACTGCTTGGTTGTAAATATAGGCACAGCATATGATCTTTATTGTTGTTTATGTCCTCAGAATTTTATTCCCTCTGAGTTAAATACAGGCTCATTTTAGTTCAATTTTACAGCAAATATAGACTATAAACCATAAGCCTAAATTATAATACAGATGAACAAATAGGATTTCAGGTGATCCTATGGCTAAACATAGCTCCTACCTTGGAAGAGGCAGTTATGAAAACAGCAAACTTATTTAAAGACATCACAGGACAGATTGATTCTCTGCTCTTGGCCCATCTAAATTGGACATCTCTTGGCCACCCCATAATTTTCACTTCTTTTCATAAACACACCCTTAACTTTGACACTGCATCCTCTCTCCTTCCTTGATTCACATTTTCCAGACATTTCTTGCCATACCACACTGACTCAAGTTTTGTTGTTTTTTTTTGTTAAGAAAATTTCAGCCAGTCATCATTTCCTGGTTTCCTTATAGACTTTTAAGACATCATAACAGTTCTTTTGAGTAACTTTCTCTTTGAAATGTGTAAGACTAGATCAGAGATAAGAGTTCTAGAATCTAAGAATATTCCATATAATAAGTCAAATAAGCACTATGGTGTGAACTGTTGCTGGCAGTTTGGGTAGGAAATATACAGAGAGAACTGTCCTTAAGGGAGGAGTAAGTGGGAGATGGGGTAACAATGATTAATTACAAATGTACTTACTGCCATACCTATGTAACTGTAACCTCCCTGCTTATAATCTTTTCAATTAAAAAGAAAAACATTCTAGCACAGCTGGGTACCAGTGGCTCACACCTGTAATCTTAGCTACTCAGGAGACTGAGATCTAAGGATCACAGATAAAAGCCAGCCTGGGCAGGAAAGTCCATGAGACTCTTATCTCCAATTAACCACCAGAAAACCAGAAGTGACATTATGGCTTTCCTGGTAGAATGTTTGCCTTAAGCTGAAGAGATCAGGGACAGTGCCCAGGCACAGAGTTCAATGCCCATGACACATACACACACACACACACACACACACACACACACACACACACACACACACACACACACTTCCCAGTACCTTTGTAAATCAATATATACTTAGACTAAAAATTTAGACTAAAGATTGAAAGAAAATTGGGTTTGTGCTTATTTAAGTATTTCTCAGGGTTTTTTTAGTGGCACATGATGTGTTCAGAAAGGAGAAGTATTAATTAAATCCACGATTAAATTAGAAGCCTGTACTTGGGACCAGGGAGGATAGTCATTGCCCACATTTGCTCCATGACATGATTTTCCTCAATGTATCCCAGACTCAGGAGTGAGCCTGCTAAGGACTGAGCCATTCAGTCAGTGGGCTTTGGAACAACCAGCCCCACTGAGAGTTTATATTCATAGTGCAGCGGTCCCAGGGGAGCTTGGTGGAAATGGGGACTCTGCAGCATGGCGTTCTTGAAGCCTAACACTGAGGACAATGGCTAGCAGCAGGACGAGGGTGCTCCAGCCCACATCGGAGTGGGACAAACCAATGGCAACACTGTTTGTACAGAACTTTCACAGACCTGTAATACCAAACTCTTCAACTTCCCCAATACTCTTTTGAGAATTTAACCAAGTGCAAAAACAACAATGTCAATTCCCAGGATAATTCCAAAGAAAACACTTATGCTTATGGAATATGAGGATATTCAATTTTTAAAAAAAGTAGTATATGCCTTCTATTTTCTTTTCCTCTTGGTTAATTAGGTATATTAACTTCACCTTGTTGATTTTTTCTCACATAGGCCTAAAAAGGTCAGTATCTTAATCATATTTAGCAAGTTAGGATATGAAACTTAGAAGAATGAATTGATTTTCCCAAGTCTACCCCAAGGCTAAATAGTAGACCTAAGGTTTGAACTCACATCTCTCTCATCCCAAAGTTCCTGTTCTCTCCTTTCCATAAGCATACTTCATCATCAGGTGTGTAAAGTTTGTATGTTTCCACCTCCAACATTTATCTGATTTGCTCTCCTTGATTTGGTACAGAAAGATCAGTTAAAGCAAAGACCTTCAGTTTTCAAAGTACTTATAGATGATGAAAGATCAAAGACATTATGATAGGACATCTTTGAACTAAACTAGCAAGAAATATTTTCGTAGGGAGCCATTTAAAAATTCCCTTCATGTATATGGAGAGTTTGATATTGGAACAGTCTGTCTTTAACCGTGGTTTCATCCCAAGAACTGTTGGTGGTATTGGCAAGGGTAAATGGAGAAAAGGATACATCATCAAGAAAAAGCCATTCAAGTTCTTTGTTATTATTGTTGCTATTGATTTCTGGCATTGAGAAAATTATTTTTAGAAAGAATTTATCGTACATCATACTTTCAAAGCCAGCAGAGTCTTTTACTCTATGAATATCACAAAGATAGACTAGTGAAAAAATAAAATTACAAACTTAGAGAGATGGAAAATGGATTGGTGGTTGCCAGAGGCTGTGGTGGAAGGGAGTGGGTATTAGTGTGGAATGAGTAGAGTCTATTTGAGAAGAAGGGAAGTTTTGAGGCTGATAGTCACCATAGTTGTGCCATGGTATGAATATACTTAGTGACGTGGAACTGCACACTTAAAAAAGGCTAATGTAAAAATTTAGTTTGTGCATATGTTGCCACAATATATACTAAATAAAAGACCTTTAGGACTTTTTTCAAGAAAAAAATCTGTGGCATGTACTGTTATCCTAGCAACTGGGAAGTCTAACATAAGTAGATCACACCCAGATAGGAAGTGACTATATCTCAGAAACAATAACAAAAATTAAGGCTGGCAGAAAAAAAATCAGAGCTGTAGGTATGACTCAGCAGTTAGAGCACCTATTTGGCACAAGAACCTGAATTCAAATTTCACCACCACCATTTGTCTCTGCAATGCCTAGTGTTAGGAAAACAAGATATCTACATTTAGAAGACTGAAACTAAACACTTCTCTTTAGCCCTGCACAAAAATTGGTTCCAAAGGATCAATGATCTTAATATAAGACCAGAAAACTTGACACTGCTAGAAGAAAATGTAGGGAAAACATTTGTAGATACAAACCATGGCAGCATTTTTGGCTGAATAGAAGTCCATCTGCTCAAAAATAAGAATTGAGAAATGAGATTGTCTCATATTAAAATGCCCTACCTAGCAAAAGCACTATTCCAGAATAAAAAGGAAAAAAAAAGCCTTACAGAATGCTAGAAAATCCTCACCAGTTATTCACCAGAGGATTAATATTCAGACTATGTAAACCAGACTGAAATTAAATGCTAAAGGAATGAGTAATCCAGTCAATAAATGAATGTCTTACTTTTCTCACTTAGCTGTTGTCAAGTAAAGTCACTCAGATCCATTGCTTGTCCAACTGATCTCTTTTTGTTCGGTGTCTTGTGTGTAAAATGAACAACCATCTCCGCTTCATTTGGACCTTTACTATTTTTCTACAAATTTCTAAGTGGTAAAAGTTGACATAGTAGTTTCCATCGATTATGGTTATTTTCTACCAATAGACTCTTTATATCTCCCTTACTTCATCTTAGCCTCACCTTCCAGTACATATGTTCCCATATTCCCAGGTCATCCTGGTCTATGTGCATAGGATATGGATTTTGTGAAAGTTTATGATTTTATGTGATAGCTCATCAGAAATGGTTTGTACTTTTTCAGTGATGATGTATTGAGCACTTGCTGTTGTGGAGAATTCAGTTTCTATTGTGGAGAATTCAATTTCCAAGCTTCAATTTCACTTTTAAAGAGCATGATATTTACTAAAGGGTGAGAAGACCACAATGAAAAGAGTAACCCATGATGCCATAGAAAGATGCAAAAAAATCGGCAGGGAGGTAGCATCGGTGGAGAAATTTCAGTCTAGTCATGAAGAGTCGGGACATGGAGAGATGAGAGCCACAGAGAGGATATGAATATAATATGTAATGGGCACTGAAGATTATGAATCAGCCCCACAGTTTTTTCACTCTACTGACTCTCCTAACAGGCATATTTCTTTAGTTAGGTATGTACTTGGTGATTAAGTTTTATTCCCTGGCCTCTTAAGAGGAACGCAAATGCAGAATGTTCTTAGGCAGAGAGCTCTAATTGGAGAACTTGCCTTCCTACCAGTCATTCCCACTATGTACATAAACATTTCATCAGGAATACTGGTCAAAGTACATGCTCTACAAGGCTCTATGGAGACACATAACAATGCTGCCAGGGGAAATTAAGACTGCTAAGTGGTGACAACAAAATAAACTTTTGAAGAACCTTCTTGTTCAACAAACACAGTGTGGCATTATAAAAGGTGGCATATCTCGATTTTATAATAGGATTCACTCAAGTATACTGCCTGGAACTATTCAATAATTAGGAAGTGCTGGTCTACAACAGACTGGGCAATTTTTATTTTCCTCTATTTTTAATACTTCACTTAATGTGTATATTTAAGGGTTAACCCTTCATAATCATGTTTGTTGGAACCTTTATCAACATATATATATATATATATATATAT